>NW_025936745.1:531191-678454 GCF_000764305.2 Hyalella azteca | reverse complement strand
GTCCGGCACTGCGCCGGGAGGCCTTGCCCATACGGTGCGACGTCCGGCACTGCGCCGGGAGGCCTTGCCCATACGGTGCGACGGCCGGCACTGCGCCGGGAGGCCTTGCCCATACGGTGCGACGTCCGGCACTGCGCCGGGAGGCCTTGCCCATACGGTGCGACGTCCGGCACTGCGCCGGGAGGCCTTGCCCATACGGTGCGACGGCCGGCACCTGTCTCTTATACACATCTAGATGTGTATAAGAGACAGGTGATCAGCAGCGGCGAGAGCGCCATGCCTTCCAGGCTGCCTTGAGTGCTCATGCAGTGATCAGCAATGATCAGTACAAATCGATTACGAATCTCACAGGCTGACGTGCGAGAACGGCATCATCTGAGGTTTATGTCTAAATTGGGACCTTATACTCTCTGGCTAATTTTATTAATGCCAAAGAGTTTTGTTATTTCGTATTCGATCCCTCTTCGAGATATGTTGTATGTTTGATGTTTGTCGGATGTTACCAGTTTAATTGTTATTAACTTTCCGAGCTATACCTACACAGGTATATGCAGTTCAAAAATGTGAATTCCAGAAATGCATCGCACTCGCTACAATGACTATGAGCGCGACTAGATTTGTAAGGAAGAGGCCCGTTAAATGGAAACGTCTTTGACATGGAGAGCTGTAGGTAGTCTTGATATCAGAATGAGTCGAAAAATAGGAAAAGCGAAATCGACAAAGAAATGAAGGAAGGGAAGCTAGGAGTGTCTATGATTGCATATTTATATCATCAAGAGTCTTTCTTCTTTATTGCACTCAAATGATGACATGTAAAGAGTTTGATACAAGTTTTAATACTTGTGCTATTTATGAGTAGTTTTCGCTCAAAACGAACATTCATTCAAAACCTACCATAACAAAAATTTTCGGTTTCTTGAAGAACCTTTCATTATAAACGCTCTATCTCGAGATCAACTTCGGTTTGTATTTTAGAACTTTCATTATATTCATGTCGCCTCGAGTCCAATTTGTGTTATAATTTAAAACCTTATATTATTGACACATCATCTCGAGTTCAATTTTGGTTTTAATTCAAAACTTTTCACTTCAAGCACGTTTTCTCGACTTCATCTTCGGTTTTCATTCAAAACTTTTCCGTTTAAGCGCGTTTTCTCGAGTTCAACTTCGGTTTTCATTCAAAACGTTTCTGTCCAGGCGCGTTTTCTCGAGTTCAACTTCGGTTTTAATTAAAAACTTTTCAGTTTAAGCGCGTTTTCTCGAGTTCAACTTCGGTTTTCATTCAAAACTTTTCAGTTCAATCGCTTTTTTTTCGAGTTCAACTTCGGTTTTCATTCAAAACGTTTCAGTTCAATCGCTTTTTTTGAGTTCAACATCGGTTTTCATTCAAAACGTTAGAGTATGAGCTTGTCATCTCGTACGGTGGTGTGCCGCCTCCAGCGTGCGCTGGTGTGGGTGGTCGTGTAGGCAGGGACCGCTAGCTTCCTTCATCCACGCGCGTCTTGCTTCTGCCTACTTGATCCTTTCTATACCCGACGTTGTTTAGGCATGTATTATACTACTATCTTATACGTACATGTATATGAAACCATAACGTTGTTTAGGTATATATTATACTACTATCTTATACGTACATGTATATGAAACCATAACGTTGTTTAGGTATGTATTATACTACTATCTTATACATACAATAAAGCATTAGGTAAATATTATTGTTTCAACCCCTCTGATTAGAGTTATTACTTACTGCATATTCTCTAACAATGCCGATACTGGTGGACTTGCACTAGATTGACTTGATACGTTTGAAATTAATCGGTTCGATACGTTTTGGTTCAATATGAATCATGCCCCGTTCCTTTGTTTCATCTTGCGTCGATGCTGCTACGTCTGCAAAAAAAAACAGTACATTGCAAGTTGGATGAGCACTAAGTGCTAAGGAAACTCTACGACAACACTTTCCGTTTAACTTATGCTCATTTCAAATTAATCATTAATTATAAGCGTGAATTTTCCCCACTCGCTTTGTGTCGATAACTGCACCCGTGGAAAACTTGACATTCAATGTGTGAAATTATTGCATAAAGAACGAAAATTATCTTGTGAGAGTTTATATTCCTCACGGCGTTCAAAAACTACGAAACAGTAATTAGATCTTATCTGATTCGTCATGTTAATAAAATTTAGTTCTTCCGCGCTAAGGCGCATAAACATCATTTATGTCAGCTAGAGTTCCGTTACTGAAGAGTTTCGTTTCGTTAGGTACTAAAACATTCAGGCCTAGAGCAAAAAAAATATGACGTGAGATTCTGTCGCTCCTGTCTGCACGGATTCAATAGCTTTGGAAGAACTTCATTCCTGGCAAGAATTGTCTTCAATGTTCGTTATTCAATTGCATCGGGACTATAGTGACCGTCCTTGATGTCCTTATTACAAGTGCCCTTATCATACGAGTGTGGGACTGATCCGTTGAGGGCATTGTTCAGGTAAGTAGACTGCGCCCATTCTCAGCCGTAGACGAAAGCTGTTCATATTTATTCATATTTACAGCTACTCATATTTATCTTATTACTCGGTGGATTCCGTAATCAAGATTCAGGATCCTTGGCAATAACTTATTTGCATTGATATTTGAATGGCAACGTCGTTGGCAAAGGCAAGTTCATATCCAAAGGTAATCACTAATTACTGGGTATTATTGGATGTTTTATTTTTCTTTGAGCTTCTTGGCACTTCGAAACATTTAGTGGTGGAATTTGTAACCTTAACCCACGCTATTGTTCTAAAAATTAAGTTTTCTGAGGGCCCATGAGTTCCGGTCTCTGGTGCAGAGTGAACGAAGAAATGTGAATATAAAATATGCAAATAAGTCGCGCAAGGCATCGATGATTGATCCTCATTGTGTGGCTGTTACAACCTATTGAGGGCCGACAGCCTTCCCTGACACGTCCCTGTTCACACACTCTGTATAATTCTGTGTCAGGATAATACAAGAATGATTTCATAAATATTTTATTGTGTAGCTTGAGGAAAATTCATATTACAAATTGTTGCGTCATGTCCACGCGTTTTCTTCTTGAACACTGGGAAAAGTAGGGAAAATTAAAGAGGTGCGAATAATCTTATTAAATGTTCGAGGTCTGTCCTACTTCACAATCAATTTTATGTAGCGTAAAGTAAAAGTCTTCAGACGTTCATTTGTTCAACTTGGTTACGGATAGTTGGATATAATACAGATGAATTACTCCTCAAAAAATTGTGGGTATTTTATTAATGCTTACCAAACGTCGCCGTATTAAATGTTAACAATATTCCTAATTTAGCACTGACATTGAGACGTGCGCATTATGTAAGGAAATTATTTGGCAGTTGCCTCGGCAAGGTTTGGTTTGACAGAGCACAACTTCTCCCACCTCAGCTAGGGTTTAAACCGTCTGGTCTTTATCCTAAAATTTACGATAGGGTCTTTGGAGTGACAATAACGGGAGCCCCTACCTGGGCAGGTAATGTTACACGTATAGGCTTTTTAGAGCTTCGGAGGCAAGCTTTTGTGTAGCTTTACACAGCATGGGGGCTGAGGGGCCGCTACAACTTTGCCCTTACGTGCGTTCTTCGGATACTTGTTCGTGGACGCTGAAACTGGGACTATTTTCCCTATGCGATGCTGAAGCAAGGTTACATATATATAAACAAGGTTATGCGATGCTGAAACAAGGTTATGCGATGCTGAACCAAGTTTATGTGACGCGGTAGCAAGGTTATGTGATGCTGAAACAAAGTTATATTAGGCAGTTGGCAATTACCTGCTAGAACCTCTTACTCATGTGGTCCATTTTTCTTGTTCACATTCGCTAAAACTGCATCCTCTACTTAAAAAAGCGTTGTTGCACAACATATCGATAACAATTATTATTTTTTTTTATAATTATTATCATTGTGATGTATAATACAGCTCAGTAAAAATGTTGCCCATACGAGGATATTTTACTGTATCTGTCTGTGACATAAACTAGTATTAAAGGAGTGAGTCATCCCTTGGAAGATCAGTTTTGTGCTATATCGTATTTTTAAAATATTAATATATACTTTAATACTTCCCAGTTATATACTTGATCACAAACTTTGTTACATACACGGTCGCATATTTGCTCATATATACGGTAAGATACTTGGTCACATTGTGCGCTGGGTTGCCGCTAGTTGTGGTATTGAAGGAGAGTTGGGACTTGCTTTCCCACGGCCCCTAGCGTGCTGCTGGTGCTGCTCTCTGCCGCGCATACCGCATGAGCTCCACGCCAACGCTCTCTTGAAAAACGTCGAATCTCTTTTGAAAAAGTCAACTTTCTGTTAAAAACTTCAACTCGATGTTAAAAACGTCAAGTCGATGTTGAAAAAGTCAAATTTCTGTTGAAAAGCGTTAGGTCTGTCAAAAAAAGTTTGCTTTCTGTCGAAAAATATTAGCTTTCTTTTGAAAAACGTCATCATTCTGTTGAACGAAACATGCAACCAAGATGCATGTTAGCTTGCTATGCTTTTGCTTCCAGCTTGCTGGGCGTGTGCTGCCAGCTTGTTGGGCTTGCGCTGGATCGCTGGATCGGGTTGCTGGACTTGTCTTGGGTCAGCTTGTTGGGCTTGTGCTGGGGCTGCTTGCTTGTTTTGTCTGGGCCTTTGCTGGGTTTGTGCTGCCAGTTTGCTGGGCTTGTGCTGCCAGCTTGTTGGGCTTGTGCTGCCAGCTTGTTGGGCTTGTGCTGGGGCAGCTTGCTTGTCTTGTCTGGGCTTGTGCTGAGCCAGGTTGTGCAGGACATAACCAGGCGTGAGAACTGCGGCTGGGCAACGTGTTTGTCCCACTATTGGCCTTCATCGCTATCTCTCGCTGCCGGCCTCCGCTATCACCCTCGCCTCTGATAATCTCACCGGACTGTGCGCTGCCTCCTCGACACATAAACATTCCCTGCCAAATGACCTCTCAATCTTCGATTTTTTGTAGATTTCACAAGTGAATTTGCAGTATTTAAATGGTGTAAAGTTTAAACACTAGATTTACTTCGCAGAGTAAAAGTTTTCTTATTTTGTTGATTTTCTTCTTCGATTGTTCTTTCTTACTAATAATTTTTATGTAGGATTGAGAATTATTGATTATTTGCAAACTTTTATGAATGAACGAACTTTAAGATGATTTTAAATCTATATTTCACGGTAATTCGACTTAGTTTAACCAAACGTAATTCGCATTCAAAAGATAAATATACTATCTGCATCAAAATAAATTTTATGTTCTTCCTCAAAACTTTTATTTCAATTCTACATTTCTAGATTCGACATTTCTCAATTCTATAGCCATAAGTTTCCAACGTCATTTCTACGCCCTTTTAAACGTGATTACTCCTGGAGGTTAACGATCTGGTGTCATTCAGTATTTAGATTTCCGTTGTTTCAGTCTAGGTCTCTCATTGAGTCCGTGAGGATGCGGGTTGTTGCTGGTACATGGGGTTGCTGTAGGCAGGATGTCCCACCGAAATAGCTACTTTGGCTTCAGCAGGCCTCTATTGCAAGGCTTGCTAGCTGCCTCCTTATGTCCAGTTGCAGCATGTGCACTCGTAATGCTGGGTTGGACAGAGTCTAAGTAGCAGTGACATCAGGAGTCGTTTTACCTCGTGGTTGCCTGGTGGATCTTTACATTTGAGGATTTAATGCTTGGAGAACATAGGTGGATGTCACCTAATACTCTATGGAATCTATGCTCTTATGGCTTTAGTTTGCTGTTTGCTTTGATGATGGATACTGGCAAAATGTATTCTGAGTCTTCAATTTTGCCTTCGCTTATAAAATTTAGATATTCTTATTTTGATGTAACTCAAAACGGAATTTTTTACAAATTATTTGAATGGAACATTTTTAATTATCAAGAGTGAGATTAATGTCATTTGTTTTCTAATTTGATTTGGACGAATTTGTTTTTTTGCTTTTATATTGTTCTATTTCTTGCTTTTTGTTTTATTTATAGACGCGAGTAATCTTGCACTCGTTTCATGCCGATATTTGGGGCCATAATTTTCTAGTGTTCTTTATAGATACGAATTGGAAGCTAGTACCTACAGATCAAATTCACAAGCCTACTGAATTTCAGTGAGCATTCGTAGGATAACGATGAAATTGAGCACGATAAATTTTTAAAATATTTACTTTAAGTGAAGAAATTTCGTGAAAAATCGTATGTTCATCCAGCGAATTCATAACAATTTTGCCCTACGTTATTTAGCTACCGGCTGCTTGCCTGCGAAAGCTATCGCCCTCTTACGACAGCTTCTACGTGAACGCATCTTGATGCATCTGCATTGCTGCTCATGTCGATCGTACACAGTTGCTAATTACTGCTGTCCCTGCTTCTGCCGTATTACCAATACTGCTGTTCCTGTTTTATTTAAGTTTGTTTAAAACAGCCGTGCAGTTTGTAAATGACCTATCACTTCAGCTCACGTTTCAAAATACCTACTCGTAGAAGTCTGTTCTGTTGGTAGTGGCATAGGTCCTGCAGTGAATTGGCAGTCTGCCAAAAGATGTCGCTGGTATTGCAGCAATCTGAACAATACTATTTCAGCTCAAAATTATTGCAATTAATGCTCCCAGTACTGTATATATTTGTCTGCCCTGACAGCTGCCACGAGTTGAGCGTCCTGAGGTAAGCAGTTACGCTGCTCTACCATCCGTAACCACAGACTGCTTATACTGACCACCAGACCTCTTCGCAGTCTGACCAACTTCCGCTGGCTTAGTACCTAACATGTGAACTGCTACTGCTGCACCGGTGCAATTGTTCTCACTGCAAGCTTCTTCCGCATGAAGCTCGACATCGCCAGACTTCCACTAACGAAGTCAACTGCTAATCCTGTCAATGGAGTGATCTTTTATGACGTAATTTTTTTTCACTACAGATGTTTCCATCTTTCAAGGGCTTTTGTCCGCAGCTGCCTCGATTAATTAGGTTTGCATTCTGTAATGTGTGTGCTACTGTAAACTTATTTTTATAGCTGCCGGGCTCTCATATGTTCAAATCTGCAGTACTCTTATTTTCACGGCTGCCTCATTCAAATTACGTTCACATCTGTGGCACTATCCTTTTCACAGCTGCTGCTATCTGTTCGGCCGCTGCGCTCTTATTACTTCCACAGCTGCGGCGCTGGCAAAACGTCACAGCTGTAGCGCTGGCAAAACGTTTACAGCTGCGGCGCTGGCATTACCGTATGTCTGAATTATTATTACATCTGAGAACTGAATATTGAGCGCGGTTCAGTGCTAATTGTTCAGTGCTCGCTGCTCACTGTTCAGTTTCCATCCGCGTTCAACTTCCTCAGTGTAAGGTTAACCTCGACGTTCAGATATCACACCGACTCGGCGTTTACTCCGCTCCGTTGCGATTTCGCTCTTCACATCGCCGGAAAGTGAGCACAACATCCGCCCTCTGCTGTGGCATTCCTCGCAAGAAAGCGGCGGCAGAGCTGGGCAGCGGCAGCAGAGCTGGGCAGCAGCAGCAGAGCTGGGCTGCGGCAGAGCTGGACAGCGGCTGCAGAGCTGGGCAGCGGCAGCAGAGCTGGGCAGCGACAGCAGAGCTGGGCAGCGGCAGCAGAGCTGGGCAGCAGCAGCAGAGCTGGGCTGCAGCAGAGCTGGACAGCGGCAGCAGAGCTGGGCAGCGGCAGCAGAGCTGGGCAGCGGCAGCAGAGCTGGGCAGCGGCAGCAGAGCTGGGCAGCGGCAGCAGAGCTGGGCTGCGGCAGAGCTGAGCTGCGGCAGCAGAGCTGACGCTTAGTTCCTCTGTGGCGTCAGACCTCCAGAACCCACTTCAGTAACCCGACAGAGCAGCTTGATGCTAGCAGCTGATTTTAATGCTCTTGTATCATATTATGTTGAACTCCACTTTTACTGCCCGGTTAGATTGATCGTATTTCATGTAATGCGAAGCTTCATGTTAACAATCTTGTCGAAGCGAACTTAATTTGATGTCCTGTTATGCCTGGTATTTTCTTGCTGAGCATCTGATGGTTATTCTGAGAGCTAATTTAATGTGAAGTTTTTCATGCTTCAACAACAATAGATTTTTTAAAAATCTATCGCGTATAATCGGATCGCAAACTTTTTAACGATGATGTAATTTCCACATCTTATTAATTGATTTTGACATAGCGATATACAGGGGTTAAAGCGTTAAACAAAATAAGAGAAACATCTTAGAAATCCACAAAAAAAAAAACAATCTCTAAAATCGACCATAAATGCTCGATAGTGTTCTGGTCTGGTGATTGTGGTGGCCAAATGAGATGCTCAACTTCATTAGAATGTTCATCGTGCCATTTTTCAACAATTCCAGCTGTATGGATCGGAGCATTGTCATCTCGAAGAAGGCGTTCCCATCCGGAAACAGTGCTTGAACCATTGAACGAACTTGGTCCTCCAAAATTCTTAAATAGTCACGGCTATTGATTCATTTATGAAGAGAAATCATTGGTCCGCCGGATTTCTAAGAAATAGCACCCCAGATCATCACAGATCCTCCGCCATGTTTTACGGTTGGGAGGAGGCAGTCGTTGTAGATAACTTCTGGCTGTCTCCAGACGTAAACTCGGCCAGAGGTTGAAAATAAGGTAAACGATGATTCGTCAGAGAAAATCACACTTTTCCACTGCTCGAGGGACCAATTCTGGACGTTTTTACACAGTTCTAATCGCTTTGAAGCATTTATATTTGAAAACAGAGGTTTTCTAATTGCAGTTCTTCCATAAAATCCAGATCATTTCAGCTCTCGGCGAACAGTCTTAATGGAAACTGGGTTCGGTAGGGGTACATTGAGATCTGCAGTAATTTTAACATCCGAGGACTTTTGATTGTCCCTCACTATTCGATTTAGGTAACGACGGTCTCTCTCAGACAACTTCAACTTTCGGCCAGACTTGTGCTTTGCTGAGTACGTTTTTCCTTCTCTTTCAGAAGCAGTCATTACTTATGAGACAATACCTCTAGAAACGTCAAGCATTCGGGAAGTTTCTTATACTCTAGCGCCTGCGATATGGGCACCAACAATTTGGCCTCTTTGAAAGTCTGAGAGGTTAGCCACTTATATCGGTTATAGTTGACACAAAAATTTACTAAAAATATATGTGCAAAGATAAAATATCAATTAGTAGCAACAATAAACCATGAAACATAACAATTATGTCACGTCTCCATTGTTTATAACATACCTATTAAAAAATTACGATATCAAAATGTTGGGTGTTTTCTTTATTTTGTCCAACCCCTGTACATTGATGCTATATTGAATGATTCAATCACCATCGCTTCTGCTCTCACCGTCGCTGATTCATAATTGTTTTTAGACGATATTGTGTGATGCGGCAGTCGACTGAGAAGATTCAGTTTAGCAGGCGATACAGCAGACGGCTGTCTGCGCTGTGTGTATGTATTGTTGCTGCTGTGCCAGAACGAGTCACACAGACTGGTGTATATACATAGCCGTCTTGGCACTCAGTCCTGGCTGAGACTTGGCGCTTTTGGTGGACTGATGAAATTTATCTCACTTATCTTTGTTGACTATGTGAAGATTGATCATATTCAGAACGCGGATGATATTTTTCAAATACTGAGATTAGAAACAAAAGTTATTTCTTTCCGGTAAGCTTGGTTTCCTGGCGAATTATTATTATTATTTTTGAACGAATATCTAGTCGTATTCTCCTCGTGTAGCGGATGAAATTTTGCCTTGGCTGGAGCCGGCCTCTTGCCTAATTAAATTAATGTATATGTTCAAATCTTTTTTGAAACCAATTATCGTTCTCCAATCTCCATACGATTTTTTTTCTAAAAAAATGGCATCAGGCGACAACAATTTAACTCTAAAATTTTCTCTATTTCCATCCGCGAGAGAATAAATACCGTTATAAACCATCTCAAAACAGTCATGAATGACATCATGTGTTCCATAAACAGGTATGCAAACATAAACATTTCTAACGTCACATTGATCTACTATAAATGTTACGATACCCGTGATCAAGAAAACTTACATGCATCTATTAGGCGTTCATTCACTTATGCCAAATTGCAGAGGGGCTTTCAATCTCGGTCTTGCAATAGATCTTCGTTGGCACCAAGACGCAACAAGAATAGAGAAAATAGCTCGCTTCAATTCTTGCAGCCAGAATAAAGAAAGGAGCTCCCTTCGATTGTAATAAGAGTAGTGAAAGAAGCTCGCTTCAATTGTTACAAGAGTAGAGATAGCAGCTTGCTTCAAATGTTGCTACAATAATAGAGCCAGAAGCTCTCATATTTTGGAAGTGCTTTGACCTGTAGCTTGGGATGTGTTTTATATCCGTTTGTCATTCATTTAAGATCAGTCCAGATTGGGACGATGAGGCTTGTCTTAAATACGATACAAGCCATAGCGTGGAATGGAGAGTGTATCCAAATCACAGAGGATTTAAATATGTATTTAAATTTAATTTAATTTCCCCTACTTTAAATTTGAAAATTGCGAAAAATCAGTCCTTCGTTAAGTTTGAACTCTGAATCACCAGCTGCTAAAATTAAAGGATTCAAATTTTCTTTCATAATGCTGATTGTCATTGCATGTGCTCCCTCATCACTCACAACGCGCAGGCCTTACAAGCTCATGATCCTTCATGGCAATGGAGGATGCCGCCCTTGCGATCGCGCCTTGCTTGCCTTACGAGTCTAACTCTTCCCTTGCTAAAAACTCTGAGTAGCCTTCAGCAGCGCTCCGTTGGTAATCCGTCTTGGCGAGTGGCGTCCATTACCCATACGGTGCGACGGCCGGCACTGCGCCGGGAGGCCTTGTACATACGGTGCAACGGCCGGCACTGCGCCGGGAAGCCTTGTACATACGGTGCGACGGCCGGCACTGCGCCGGAAGGCCTTGTACATACGGCGCGACGGCCGGCACTGCGCCGGGAAGCCTTGTACATACGGTGCGACGTCCGGCACTGCGCCGGGAGGCCTTGCCCATACGGTGCGACGTCCGGCACTGCGCCGGGAGGCCTTGCCCATACGGTGCGACGTCCGGCACTGCGCCGGGAGGCCTTGCCCATACGGTGCGACGGCCGGCACTGCGCCGGGAGGCCTTGCCCATACGGTGCGACGGCCGGCACTGCGCCGGGAGGCCTTGTACATACGGTGCGACGGCCGGCACTGCGCCGGGAGGCCTTGCCCATACGGTGCGACGGCCGGCACTGCGCCGGGAGGCCTTGCCCATACGGTAACACACAGCCGGAACACCTTACCTAAATTCCGATGAATGGATCGTGATGAGATGACGTCTCAACGTTGTGAATGATTCTTCTTATTGCATGTGTGCGGCATCAGTTAATTGGAGATTAGGCTATTGATATGAAGCAATTCAGTTATTTTAACATTTCCACCGCATAAAGAGTAACGTATATAATGTACCTCATTATTTTAGGGAGGGATGGGCCGGGGGTTATGAAGAACGACTGTCTGTGAACATCAGTCAAGTTCTGCGGTCTGATCATTATTCTAAAAGACGATAATTCCTCCCTGCGTTTGGTGGTAGAATTCAAATGGGAAGCGGAAATATGGGGGAGTTTATACCCACGTGTCTGTAGTTTTTATTGAAATGTAATACTGATGTTTGAGAAAGCAAATTCTGGACTCATAAATGCATACCCAGTTACCCACATTATTTGATTTGAGATTTACAGATTAGTCTGAAAATCCTACCCCAATTCCCCTTAATTAAGAGGCATTGTTAAAAATAAATATTACCTGATTCTGGCCGCAATTTTCTCAAATTGGCTTTGAAAATGGCCTCGTTCTTTCCTTTCCCCAGCTAGTCTCTCTCTCTCTCTCTCTCTGCGATTCTTCTGCTCCCTGCACTGCCGACCTCAAGCTCTGCTGCTTCGCCACTCACCACCATCGAAGTGACGAGCCACATCACCGCGCCAGAATGCGGTGGGTTGGCTGCGTTCGGGGGCGCTAGTCTCGATGTGCGGGTCGTAGTGTGAAGTTGTTCGCTGTTGCTTTGTTCATGCAACTCGGTGCCTATCTCGGATCTCATTCATTATCAGGATTAAGCTGTATTTGGTAAAATATTGTCTACCTGCAGTAAACGACGGCAACTGCCGAAGTTGAATATATGACTTTGAAAGTTTTTTTTTTACAATTAGTTAGAATTGTAGCTAGGTGCGCGAAACACTAGTTTAATTAAGTATGAGCTATCATGTGTAGTCATCGTAACACAATATTCTAAACAGCTTATTGTACCGACGATGTATTTCGTGCAACTACATATTATAGTTACGGTTGGCCAGTTTTACGGCTTCATCGCCATTGGCATTGGATTCTGCTAACTCACCCCTTGCTCCTAGTTAGATGCACCCCATCTTTTCCGATATTCAGTACTCTCAAGTTTCGATTGTTAGAGTAAAAGCAATATTTCCCGAGTAGTCAAGACCTAATATTCATAAAAGTTCCTAAACTAATTATTCAACTACTTTGTCCTAGCCTGAAGATTCAGTCCCTCATATTGGAGTTATGTTATTTCCTATTATTTGCAGGCAACCACGAGTAAGATTTACCTAGAATAACTTTAACTGCGTTTGTACGTGGTAACTTGTTGGCGTTTGTATCTAAGCTAGTCATACAAATCCATTGATTTTTTGTCTCTGAATATCCAAGCGAGGTCGTTATACTTGAGTAACAAGTCTTCCATTTTATTTTTTACAATTTGTTTCATTCCGATAATTGGTTTTCGTTTTTCATATCGTGCGTATTCTGCTTGCCTTGTTTATTGACTTTTTACATTTCGTAAAAAAATCGAAAATTTTCGGGTCCGAAAGTATCTCTTGGCTGAAAATTTTCTACAATTTTCAACTCTAGTGTTGTCTGTAAACAGGCAAACAGCCGGTAACTTGAAATAGCCGGTAACCAATACCTTTAAACAGCCGGTATTACTTGAAAAGGTAGGTAATAGTAATACCGGTACATCGTTTGACCAATGAAGTCTACGGAAGTAGTAACTTGTTTTCAGCTATCATCAGCCGTGGCGTTCACCTTCTTTATTATTTGACAAGCTTGATGTCAGCGGTATTATTGCAGATTAACTACATCAAAAAAAAGGGTGTTTTTTTTTTGAATTATATGTTTTTTGGGGTGTAGATTACGAATCTGAAATCCATTTTTGGCGGTCGGCATCGGAAAACTAAAAATCGGTTTTCCGATGCCGACCGCCAAAAATGGATTTCAGATTCGTAATCTACACCCCAAAAAACATATAATTAAAAAAAAACACCCTTTTTTTTGGATGTAGTTAATCTGCAATAATATATGTCAGCCTTGGGTTACGTTAGCTGTAACACTTGTAGGAAATTTAAAGTGCTCCGTTTTGAAGCCCGTCAATATTTATGAAGTTACTTTTTCAATTTAAAGCATTCGCTTGTTTCTCGCACTACCATTAATTTTCAAAGGTTTCTCAATCTCGCTTGCTAAGTTACACATCTGTTCTCCCTTCGTTTTTTCATGTAATGCATTTCCATCTGCCACATGCAACGTAGACCGTTGCGAAACACGTCAGGTGGTCTGCCAACACAAAGTCGGTTTCCACCATCTGTCGCATGTTGAACACCACCTGTGTCAGAAGCCGGTATCTGACGGAAAAATATGGTGGTCATTTCAAAAGTGCATGATAGATTCGCGTTATGAAATATGTCTGGCTTATTTTTTAAAGAATATAAACCAATCTGAGTAATTCGGCGAACTTCTGTTCTGCCTGAGAACCGAGACCTGCAGTTTAATAGCACGGCACCACACCAAGGCAGATCTCGCTCATCTTTTACCACGCCGACTTGACGAAGACAAATATTTTGAATTGATCGAACGGATTCTCGGTGCTCGATTTCGCTATGTGCTTCGCGGTTGCTGACGACGAGTTTGGGTTTTCGGATTAAAGCAACGTCGTGTGACCGACCTTACTTCCGCCAGATGTTTAGTCTTGAGTTTGGAGCCGCCTGCTCGGAGCCAACTGTGTCTTGGTTGACTACATGCTCAGAGGTCGGGCTAACACCAGCAGCTGAGTGCAGGCAGTCGTGTTGCAGCATACAGGTGGACTTGTGCCGTACTGCAGGTGTGAGGTGTTCACCAGCTTTCTCATTTATCTCTCCGGTTTGCCGTGTCGTCTATTTTTATTGACGAATATTTCAACAAAATCCCAAAGTTAGTAGTATCTTTAGATTTATTTGCCTTGTTTCCCGTTTGATTTTTTTCTTATATTTACTCGTGGAGTTAACCATACAACTAAAAATTTTCACCTAAACGAATTACTCCACTTTCTTAATAAATTGTACGATTAACCTGCAAGTTAAAATATATTTCTTTCAATTGAGTTGGACAAGCTCATTGGTCGTGAATATACCTTAAAAAGTTTCGAATATACCCTTCGTGAATATACCATTAAAAGTTCATTGCCCTGTTGAGTTGCACTGAACACCCTCTCTTTTGAAGTGCACGTGTCAGGTGTTGAATCGAAGTTGCAGAGAGAGTGCGTGGGCAGTGGCCGAAGTCCGCAGGTGTTCATTGCTAGTTTATTTTCTTTGTACACCTTTGGTCTTCCAGATAGATTATTGAACACATGTCGGGCTTACCTCTAGTGAAAGTAGTTGCTTCTGGCGCCACTAGTGCAATTCTTCTTCCCCCCCTTTGTTTCATCGTCGTTATGTCCGTTTAACAATTTGAAATTCAAAGCATAAATGATTTGAATGCTATGTAGGCAGAGCTATGTTTTTGCCGTTTTTCGAGCCTGCATGTTTCAGCTAGGTGGTGTTATATAGAAACTTGAAGTAAGGATGAGAGTCGAAAACAAAATTATCCTTAATTGTTGGTAAGTTAGTGCAGGAATGCCCTGAAACTCCCCATGTAAGCTTGTCGAAATTTTGAGGTTGAGATTCTTCCAGGAGGGGGCTTTGTCTTATGATGAAGATTTTTTTGAACTAAGAAAATATTCAAAAAGTAAATTTGCTAAATAGCGGTTAAAGAGAAGCAGATAGCGTACAACTTATCGTAGCGGTTCAAGCTAGAATCAAATTTCAACTCGATCTGAAGCCAATTATCATTTTTCTTCAATCCTTATCAGTTTTTAACTGTTGACATATTAATAACTGAGAGTTGAATCTTAAGATGTTAATGGATTTCTATATCGTTATGTTGAGCTTGCTGGCAATGGATGGGAACTGAGATTTTGTATGGACGTCTCCGCTCACGGGCGGCGATGTCAAGGAATGTGCAGCACTGGAGGAGGATGGTGGCTTCGAGGTGGAGGTGGAGGGCTGGTTACTACTGCACGCACCAGCAGGAGGTGGAGGTGGATGGAAAGGATTAGCAGGAGGAGGAATAGAGAGGAGGGGGTTAGGAGAAAGCGCCTGCGGTCAGGAATGCAGACTGGGGAGTCCTGACTGAACTCGACTCTCTGATTTAGAGGTCGCTAACCGGCCTTGTATAGCGGCGGCGATGGCTCCGGTGCGCTGACTGCCGACAGCTTCTCAGGCGTTTCGTTCTTCAATGGTCGCCGGCGTCGCCTCGACCGGCATTCCATCACATCGTTGGCAACTTCCCGACGAACGCGGGCTTGCATTAGTATAGTATGCAAGTGTCGGCGCTTAAGAATAGGCCAAGCCGACTCTTGTAATTTTCGTGACTATGTTGACAAGAAATCTAAAAACAGGCATTACTCAAGGTTTCTCACTCACAGTTTTACAACCAATGTTTGGGCCAAATTTGATCGACTTCTTAGTGAACGCTGACACTGCATGTAGCGGTTATGTATGATGAATTGAAGAATGCCCCGAGAAATTCGCAATTTTCATGATAACATTTGTCAATGAAAGACCTCTTCTGAATACATACTCTGAGAAATCATACCTCGGTAGCTGACCTGAAAGAACATTTTTAGCTGAGCTTGATCCCTTTGCCTTTATGCCCTCCTGATATAACAAGTGAACATTAGGTTACCTATACATTATTGTATGCATAACTACACTGCTTGATGTGAAGTACTGAGAGCGTTGTAACCTCGTGCAGGCTGTCCTGTGGCAGCAGCGGCCCACCGGCATCACGTCTGCCTGCGGTCCCTGAGTGCAACGACTCGCCAGACCTGCTGCTGCCTCGGCGACGCCGCTGACTGCGGAATTATTCGCACTAAATCAAAAGTAGAATATATTCCCCTGTTTAGCTCTTTATCTACTGACGGTAACTCTTGTTATTAAATATATGCAAATAACATTAATTACTGTTACTTAAGATGCAGATGAAGGGTAATGAATCTTTAACATTCTTCGATGGATTTGAAAGTTACTAGCTAATTCATAAATAGTTTAATGTGGAGCAGAGAGAGACTGTCTAAAAATCACAAAAAATATAATCTCGGTGTTGAATGTATTAATTCTCGATAATATCACTATACCCGTGAAAGTTGTTCTCACACTTGAATGTAGTTTAAATTTTATACACATTAGGCGCGACTCGAAAAAATAATTACGACGCCAGTTGAATTTTAAGCTGTGACACTGTCTTCCCATTAAAGATTGCTAGTGTTTACTGCGAATAATTCACAAATCTTAAAATATTTTATCGCTTTGAAATATTTGAAGCAAAACTTTATTTGTTTCTGTAATGTACACCATGCTGCACGTGGATCTGTTATATCATGGCTCTTTTCTTCGTATTGATCATAGCAGGCAAAAGTTGAAGGTTCGTTTTGTTTTTTGTAGATCTCTGTGTGAACAGTGCATAAAATAATACTTGTCGATTTATCATTAGAATGGTCTGAGACTCAGTAGGCTTCAACTCGATACTAGTTAGTAACAGCGTCAAGAAAATTGAGCAAATTTTTTAAAAATAATTTTAATCTCTGTAGTACTCCAGTTTTTTGGTTACATATATCTTTGTAAATAGAACTATTGCTACTAATTTTGATTATTGTTTCTTAATCAGACAATTGAAATTTTTAATTAATCAATACTTTTTAATATCTGTACCCAAGCTGCCGTCGCCGTTAGATTGGAACATCCACATCGAGGTCTGTCGTGAATTCAACTGCGAAAAATGTCTCTATTAAACTTGCGAGTTTTACGTCCGTGGTGCTTGATAAGTAATAAGAAATGTCTCATCTAAACGTACTTGAATTTTTTTTAACTTGTGCTCACATGCAACAATAGAACTGCCACGTCTTGGCTCCTAACCTCCGCCATCACTGTCAACCTGTCGAAATATCTTCATCTGCCTGGAACCCGGAACGGAACATACCCCAGAAGATTACGTACCAAACTTATCCCATCGACCTACGTCCATCCTCGTAAATAAATCAATTAATAGTAGTTTCATTACTTGTTGATGTTTACAGTAGTGACCCAAATTTTGTTTAGTGTAAGAATCGTGTGTCGCAGGATGTTCGATGCGCTCGTCAACTCGTCGTGGACCAAGTTTACACAAAATTATCCTCTGGATTAACGTTCTGAACGCATTCATCTCAACGGTCTTCGATTCATGTCACGAGACTGGTTTTCATAATGATTTGACAGATGTTTATGTTTCTGAGATCATTGTGAAAGCTGATTTCGTTCCTAATGCCGCGAGATTCATCAGCTGCTTGGATAATCCATGAAGAACACCGCATTTCCGTGGAAGTGTTGATGCAGTAAAAGCAAGACCTTCGTCATATTCCTATCTGTGAGTCATTCATTTTAATAAATTGTAAGTTTTAAATTTAATTTCTCGCCATGTTTGTATTGATGTGTTCTAAATTTTTCAGGTAGCGGGACAGTATATCTGGATTATCTTCCACCAGCTGCGGGCTACGGCATTTTGTTGTTCCGAATTCGAAATTTGCTCCTTCGAAAAGCCCCCATTCTCACGTGATGGTCGTTTCTACCGAGCTTGCCGAGTTTATCACTCGTTAAACACTTTTGTTGTTTTGTTCTACTGCATTCGGTATTTTTCTTTGTCAAGTAATTGGGTTTTATTCGCTATAGTCGCCGCAACTAATTCATCCAGCGCACAAATTCAATCTATTGCGTCTATTTTCTGTAAAATCTGATTTTGTTCTGCTACCACACAATTCCTCTACTTCTACGCCTACGAAAATGATTTTTTTTGCAATAGCTTGTTGCAAAAAAAAAAACCTGTCTCAATTCTCATCAACTCATTCAGCCTCCAATACATCATTTGCATACATGCTCACTATACTAAACATTGTCTATGGTCTCTAATTAATCATTTACATATTAGCTGCCCGTACTCTACTATTTCTGTGGTCGCAACCTTGTCTTTGACAGAAGAGGTTAATAAAATGATCGCGCTCGGTAGAAAAGGATTATTTTTAGTAAAATCTACTATGTACATTTTATGTGATCGAGAGGAACTATTGTCCATTGTCCGATGGGGCTTCAAGTAGTTAGTTTGGCTAACACAAAATTGCATAACATCGTCCGAAATTACGATTCCATTGAACTGGTTGAGTTCTCGCCAACTAACTAGCTTATATCGGCTGCATAAACTGTAAAGATTCACTTTTGTTACAATACAAATTGTCGATGACAGTAAACAACCAATGTTGTTAGTGAGATCTCCATGCACTCCAGAAAAAAAGTTGAGGTAGTATGGTTGTGAAAGAATTTCAGGCACGCTGTTCAAGCGAAAGCAATTCATGTTCGATTAAGTTTTAGAAATCGGTAAATTGTTCATCACCTAATCAGGTCTTACTCGTAGATGTCATACAGCATTTCAAGTTGTGGTCTTTGGTCTCAGAATTGGTTTCGGAATTAATATTACTGCGAAATTAGTAAAACGCGCCTTTCTCTCACATTGCTTCAGTTCGGAATATTTTCCTCACTGTATCACTGATCACTAATTGTGGATTTTTCTATCTATGTTGTGCCTTAAAAATATCGACACTAAATACGAAGATCTAAACGTATATATGAACGTTTGCTCAGAGGATTTAAGAACTGATGCTTACGTAAATAACTAAAGGCACTTTCATTTCGTCGCAGATGTCAACTTATTTTTTACACTCTGATGAAGTTTGGATGATCCCGAGGCCGTTCTGTAAGAGAAAAAATTAGATTTTTATTTGTTTAGTATCTGTCTAGAGAATTATTTACTTGAATAATTCTATCATGTGCCTCTTAATAATGCAGTTTATAATCGTGCTAGGCAGCTAAAAACTAGGCTAATGAATGGGCTACCGGATATCTGAAAGGTAATAAATTCATGAAATATTCTGTCCCACAACTTCAGCTTCCACAAACAATATCTCGATCATTCAAGTTGAGGTAAAGTAGGTAAATTATTATTTGAACTGCCTTCCACAAGTTTTATAATCTATAAATAATGTACAGTTCTTGGATTCTTCTGTTCAAACCGTTTTGCTCCTAGTTTCAGGCTAAAATAAAAAGATCTCAAGGTTCTCGTTGAGAATCATTTGGCCCAAAAAACAGACCCACAGACATAACTTGAGCTAGGCGGTTGTACGCACCTGGACCCTGTCCATAGGAACGTTAAATCTCATTGAGCTTGTGACAACCACAGACTCATGTCTAAAGATGATGGGACCAACTCACTTGCGCAGAGTCCGTTGTAGATCTTGAAGTCGTCGAGGGTGTAGCCGCCGTTGAAGGAGGCTCCCTCGACCACCAATTGGAACCTCGTACTGGCGAGCAGCGGCACCTGGCCGAACTGCCAGCGTCCAGACAGTGCGTCCAGGCCGATGTTGTGGCTCCAAATTTGCTGGTGGAAATGAACTCCATATTAGAATCAGTTAGAAAATTATGGTTTTCTTAGCCTATGATGATACCAGGAGGACACAAGGGAGATTCTACGATGATGGCCGAGTCTATCTTGATGTTCTGGCACTCAATTGTTAGTACACATAATAACGTTTGGATATAATTTATATTTTCAAAAATGGTGAAATGAAGAAAACTGAAGACTTGAAATGAAGGTATTGAAAAATGTTTTTAGTGTTCAGTCGATGATTTGGCATGCTCGGCAGAGTCAAAAGAATCAACGTTGATTGGTTTCGTGATTCGCTAAATATGTATTCGAACTGCACGATAGAAAAGCTAACTTTTTATTTTATTTTTGTGATCTTGCAGAGGTCTGCAATCGAGCACCACATGGAGGTCCCGTACAAACGGCGCGTTCTATTAATACATAGTATTAGCAGCTGATATGCTGTATCATTTGCAATTTGTCTGAGACACTGCGATAATAATTAACGTATTAAGTGGGTGTACTGATAGACTTTAACACAGTTCCGCGACATTACCAGATCATCTAGTCTTGGACTGTAAACATTTTTCTGAAAACTGATTTATCTAACTGAAAATCGCCCATGAAATCGAAAGTATTCGCGATTCCCCACCGCTACTAGTAACACGGATGCTTCAGGCACTTAGGTTCCCGGAAAGATGGTTTATATTCAGTGTTGTATTTTCCTCTTCAAAGTCTCACCACAATGTCGCTGCCGATGCTATTGATGCGCGCACCATCGTCCGTTTGTTTCTGGTACACGGCCAGTGACGTGTTGCCGTCTGAACCGAACCCAGAGAACCAAAATGTGAAGCAGAGCGGTTCTCGATCTGCCGAGGGGTCTATAGCTGGGGAGATCAGCTGGAGCTTCTGACTTCGAGAGTTTAGATTGAAGACGTCGAAGTAAATGTAGCCAACTGTAAAGAATGTTTATGAGTGTTTTTCTTTTCGATTAAGCGGGATAATTTTGTAAATAAATAATTTCTTGTCTTTTTCAGTAATAGGACAAGCAAATAATACATATGTACTCCGCAACCTAGATTCAGTGTTCTGCCTAACATATGTTAATTAAGAATTGGGAAAGTCGGTTCGATGCCGTTCCTGCGTTTTAAATTAGAGATTGGTAAAATGCGGACCAAAGTAGTCCCATACGGACCTTAAATTACGCCAAATTGAATGCATTTTAGACGAAATAGTTGAATATTATATTCAACTAGCCCTCTGCCTCAAGAAGCTTCCTCTAATTGGTGACAATTTCCATGGTCTACTCTAATCATTGTAATTGGTGACAAGATCCATGATCTACTCTAATTTCATCTGTATGGTCCCTGTTGCTAACCCTGAGCGCCGTATGTGTGGTCTGTCATGGACACGGGACGTCGGCTCGGCGACGCGTTGTTCCAGTAGAAGTTGGAGTCTGACGTGAGGTTCTGCCAGCCGCACGACCCTCTAGTGAAGGTGCAGTCGCCTGCCCTCACCACGGCCGCGTCAGGAACGGCTGCAGCATAGGGAAAATGAGTTATTTTATGACATAAATTAACCTCCATTCGCCTAATACAAAATAATAATGTTTGAAAAATAATATAGCGATTTCAGCTATGATTGATTCATGTAGACCTGTAGCAGATTCTTAACCACCCGGCCACCTTGCCGCAGAAATTTTACAGCTTGTTGCGGGTTTCGAACCCCCCAACTCGCTGCTTCAATCTCGATGATTCTAACCACTCGGCCACTCCAAGTTCTATATGCTTTAAACATAAATAATAATAATAGCGTATCTTAAAGCCAGATGAGTTGGGTGAGACGTTGAATGCATGATGCGTTGCGTCACTACGGTATTAATTGCACGTTAGAACAAAAATGTTTCTTAAAAGATCAGCGAAATGGCATGTAAGTCAAGGCAAAAATTCCCCCTTGTATGCAAATTGTCGCCAAGCTGCTTATTCTCATATCAGTTTTATTAAAGGTGTAGTTTATAAGGATGTTTTTACTTTGGGCACTTTCTGTTCCCTATTGACTTATCTCAGTATCATTCTATGTTATTGTTTCATTGAGCGTAATTTCGCCTATATCGCCTGTGAAGCTTTTTAGCTTATATAGGCAGGCATTCACAAGGAAGCAATTTGTATTTTTTTCTTCAAATTTTTATGTTCTCTTGTTATGTATATTTTTGTGTGCTCCTCTGTGAATAAAGAATAAAAAATGGCCTTCAAGAATGTGCCTGGGGTTTTTTTAATTGAAATTTCATTCAATGTGGTAATTTGGTCCTGCATTTCAAGTTAATAATTGATAGACAAGCTTTATACTTTTCTGCTATAGACAAGATACGTGATAGGAGTGTACACTAGTCGTCATTGATACGGAGTAGAAAACTTTCTTTCAAATAATTTGTTGCTAATTTGCACGGACGTGATGTATCATCGCGAATTACATTTTACAGCGTACGCTTGTGATTAACTATATTTTGTGATCATTCGTGAAGACACGACAAAAGAAACAGAAAAAAACACTGAAGATACTAATTGTCTTTTTCCTCGGAAATTATGCCACTTTATAATGATTTGCCAATGATGCCCATTGAGGCAACTTACTGGGACAGTTTCCGTCGAATATTGTGATGTCGTCAACGGCCAGCGTGCCTTTGCTTTTGGCGGAGCCCCAGACGCTCTCTAGCACGACCTGCCACAACCGAGAACCTTGCTTAACAAAACAGACTTGCATTATTGCTTCTCTTAATTTGAATGTAAATTGAAATGAAGAAGCAAACGATTTTTTGGAAAATTATGACAAACAATATAAATTCAGCCAAGAAATCCAAATATATCGTTTCCCGTTATGCGCCATAAGAATAATTTGGTTGAAAATACAACATTATAATTTTGTAACTAAAACATTTTCAATGATTGGTATTTTATTTGATCTCGAAGCCTTCGTCCGCCCGCTGCGGCTCCTGTCCAAATAAAGCATTATCGGTCATTTTCTATATGAAAGATAATGTTTGACATAATATTTTCATTTTAATAGAAAGACATACAGTAATTGATATTATATTTGACCTCAAAGTCCCCGTCAGCCCGCAGCGGGGCCTGAGCAAAGGACCAGGTGAGGCCCTGGAAGTTGTGCAGCGACCAGATGGGCGTTAGGATGATGGCCCCGCTCGCGTCCTCGCGTTTGATGAAGGCGCTCAGCGAGCCAAGCTTGGTTTCTAATTCGTCGGTCAGAGGTTCGAACATAAGATACCTGCAAAGAAATGGTTAGGCAACCTTTTATCAGATACAGAAGAAATAATGGTTCAGAACTTCAGGGCAACCTTTTATCAGATACAAGAAAAATAATGGTTCAGACTTTCGGGACAACCTTTTATCAGATACAGAAAAAATAATGGTTCAGAACTTCAGGGCAACCTCTATCAAATACCTCAAAAAGTAGCATGTGGTGACTGAAAAATGTTGATATTGTTTATAGTCAAATTCAAAGGCTAAAAAGAGCGACATTCTGACCAGAATGAGAGGCACTTGACTTGTCGCCTCCCCGTCATGACGGGCGAGATCAGCCATGCTCGATCACCCTCCACCTTCTGCTCCGGCGACTCCAGTGCCATGTAGTGACCTGAAGCACGATCATTGTCAATTACTACGTCTCTTGAGATAATGGGAATAACTTTTTCCTAAGTTTATAATCATCATTGTTTTGATATTAATCAAATACGTGATAAGCGAAGCCGTCTGAACGTTTTAATAACGAACTCGATACAAATTTTTGATTCGGATGAGAATTTAGCTTTGTATTCGCAATATATTATTTTCATAACATGTTACGATATAAAACTCAGCAAGCTAGTGGGGCTGTACACTGACCGTTTGGTTTGCCCGTGGTGTGGTCAGCAGAAGGGAATGAGTTCTCCGTCGACTGGATCCGGATGAAGTCCAAGTCGTCGAGTCGCTGCCGTACGTTGGGGTTCGCCCAGCCGCACAAGCCTTCCTCAAACGTACAGTCCCCGGACGTGGGGGGCGATGCGCTCGTTGGCAGCGCTGGGGGAATTGTGGTCATGAGTTTCTATTATGCGATGAATTTCATGCAAGCCCCTTTTAGGCAAATTACGTTGCAACAATGCTTATTACGAGTTAATTTCCTCGAAAAAACGTTGAAACGACGTTATTTCAATGTCAAATATCTGGTGGGTTCTTGATTGAGAATTTATACTTGAGTTACCTAAATAGAGTTATCTATTGTGTGCATTCAATAGACTTGTCTATTCAGGTGAATATAAAATTAAATTAATATTGAAAGTCAGGTGGGGCTTGAGGTGGAGCGTTCAAGGAAATCAATTGTGTAACAAGAATCCAATGTTGGAAACTCGATGAAGGAAAGACTATTTGTCCTAGGAGCGCTCCTTCAAATATTCTTTTCAGAACCTAATGTAACTCTGTCATACACAATTGGCAGTACCATCGTCAAAATATCGGTAACAATAGTGTAACTCAGAGCCTATTTATGGAAAATATTTAGATGCATAGATATGTCGGAACATCCTTTGTGTCGTTGCTGTTTATTTATATTAGAGCTGATAAAAATGGGAGTGGAAGTGAGGCGAACCTATTCGTAAACAAGGAAGTAATCAAATGAATTTAATATATTCGTCCGTCCTGACGACCGACGAATCCTGCTCAGTCGTAAATATATGTCTAATTACTCTGCTGATTATTTGTTAATAAATATGTTATGTATATGTTAATAGAGCCACTCACTGGCGCAGGGTCCTGAGACGATCGTAATGTCATCGAGTGCTATGTCGCCCACCCGTGGGGTCCCGACGGTGCCTTCGAATACAATCTGCACGCGAAGAACTTGATCACTAAAAATAATTAGAAACAGGGAGAGAAATAAAAACAGAAGGAGAAAATAATTAGAAACAATGCAGTAAATTCCCGCACTCACTCGGGAGATCTCTGCTGTATTGACTAATTTCTGGCATTATGATAAATATTTTTCCTCTTCGAATAAATGACTCAATGTTATTTGATTAGTTATATTTGTAATAGATAACCAAAACTAATGGAGCTTCGTAAATGAAACAAATTTCCTCATGAAGAAAAATTTCAAATGGCGCTATGATGTTCAAATAGAGATGTGCGTTAGACACTATCCTTTTAGCAAATCAGAAGTGATGAGAGCAACCTTATGTATAGAATGTTAAAACGAAGTAAAATACAACGATCTTAGTCAACTTTATACTTTTATTGATAATTTGATTAAAAAATACTTTCCATAGACAATTTCTGAACGTAGGAATGACGTGCTATGTATGAGTTGGGCAATCATTCGACGAATATGTCAGATAAGTTCAAGAGCTATCATTAGAAACATGACTAATACCAGAATATTAGATTTGGTAATATATTAGAGCTATACGTACTTCGGACCGCTACGGAGACCGACCTTAAACGGGGTGTTAGACGACAGCGGCAGCTGCGCCTCTAGCCACCTGGCGCCCTGGTTCCTGGCTAGCGCCCACACCACGCGTTCCCTGCGCGTGACGACGTCTTGCAGCAGCACGCGCAGAGAGCCCACGCCACGGCCAGACATGAACGTGTAAAACCGCATGCACGGAGGGTTCGTGGGGTCTGCGAGGTACACCTCATTTTATGGCACATGAAGGCTGCATGAAGTTACAGGTCATGCGAGATGACTTTCCAGAGTATGTGTTTGTCGTTCAATTTATTATTGAATACCAGCTGACTTAATTTATTTCAAATTAACTTCGATTTGCACGTATTTTCTGGTAAACTTGTGCAAGCCGCCATAATTTGAATCACGAAATCTCCTATTGATTCTAATGTAAAATTTGTACAGAACTCTGTGTGAGACTCAGTGCCCCGAAGCGAGCATGTCACCCACCTGTCTCCTGAAATTAAACGCCCCGAAGCGAGCATGTCACCCACCAGTCTCCTGAAACTAAATGCCCCGAAGCGAGCAAGTCACCCACCTGTCTCCTGAAACTAAACGCCCCGAAGCGAGCATGTCACCCACCTGTCTCCTGAAACTCAATGCTCTCGAGCCGCGCGACATCCTCAGGCCGTCTAGGGAAGTCAGAGTCTATGTAGACGTAAGCGCCGCCCGTCAGACTGCTGCGCCCGCTGTTGCGATCCCTAGGTGGACCCGTGATGGGGTTCTGGGTACCGCGACCCTGAGCACAAACGTGGATTTTATGCGAAATTTTATATGCATTGAGTATTTAAAATGAAACACGTATGATACTGAGGGTCATACATGTTAGGAATATTATGTTCATGAGGAATGACTGGGGATGATGACAGCAAATCATAAAGTAAGTTGAATCGAAACGCTTTGCAATCTTGTGGTGAATAATTTAAATTGGATCGATCATCATAAAGTGCTACAACATAAAGCACGACATATATATTATATATCCTAAAAATTCTAAATTATCACCAGTTTCCAGTCAAAGTCATCAGTTGCCGCATTGTTCCAGTCGCACATGCCGCCTTCGAAGGAGCACAGACCGATACACTCCTGCCCTTCCCTCACCCCCAGGTCGTCCACTGCGATGTGTCCACGGAATATGTTGAATGGATCTACTCCCTCTACCGGCACTCCTTCTAGCACCAACTGAAACAAAAATATATCTTAAATTGATTATTGAAGGGGCTTGTTGCTGCGGGAAAAGTGCCAAGTTAAGTTTTGTTTGCATGAACACTACTGTCATTTCAAAAATACTTCAAGCTGAGCAGATTTGCAAAAAGAAATTAAAATTGTGGTCAGGGCAACGTACGAGACAGCTACAATAAAATCATTATTATGATAGAATATTATTATCATTGAAATTAACAAATTATTATTATTATATAATTCACCACTACACGCACCGTGTGGTTATCCGTGAATGTGTAGAGTACTTGTCCTTCCTTCCAGTCGCCGCGAGTCGTGTCTCTAGTCTGCCAGATGACCATAGACTCAGTGTCCTGCAGGTTGCGCACTCGCACCCTCAGCTCGCTGGCGCTCAGCCCTTCGATGGCATACCAAAACTTTAGGCATTTGCCCGACGCGCCAGTTGGCTCCTGGGCATTAGATTCCATTACCGCCATTCGTGCGTCGAATCCAGGCTGGCTCGAGGTTTCGTGGAAAGCATAACCGCCTGAAAAAATGTATTGATGCTGAATTCACGTATTACTGCTCAAAGTAAAATCACAGGCAGTAAAGAGATTTTTGTATATTTTATTAATCACGATCGAAGAGCTTAGAAATAACTTTTTAGACAAAATCATGTTGTTTCCAATTGGATTCATATATCTAACCCAGTAAGAGACCAGGAAATGTTCATAACCAATTAAAGTTTTTAAATTCAGCCAAACATAGCGCGATTTTCCAACATAATTATTTTTTTTAAGAAACCATATTGAATTAATTCATTTCTACTTGCTTGCTTTGATTTTGGGACAGTCAAGACAATTATCCATTTGGGCTTCCTCCATCAAGCTATTGACTTTATCATCCATCCGTTAACCAAAGGTTGCCTTTTACCTAAATTGAACGGGATCGTAAACATTTGAGGTAGTTAGGTATATTAGAGGAAGTTAGGGAATCCCCGGTCGTGTTCTGGTGATGTCATGAATGTTCAATTAAGAATGCATCCGACTTTTGTGTAACGAGGACACAGCCTACAGGCCAAAATATGGTTAATATTATATGTTATTATAATGAGTAAATTATTGATGAGGGAATGATATAACTAAACCATGAAGCATATTCTGTTGAATTAGTTGTATTATCCTGCTGTTTAACTCAGTACCTCTGGGGTCGCCCGACGTGTCGTTACGAGGTCCGCCCACCCAGAGAGAGTTCGCTCCCATGGACAGCGTCCACGACGTTAATTGTGATGGTAGCGAAGATCTGATGAGATAAAGCCTTAATTATAGCCGTGATGAAACTCTCATGCCGAGATAAGGATGAAAGTGAAGCTAACGGCCTGTGAACACCATTCGTAATATCAGTTCAACTTACTAAAAATTATTCTATATGTTTATACAGTTTTGTCCAAAATAATGGATACAAGATTGATCCTTAAAATTAACAAAAATTTATCTGTTTAAATTTGGAATGAATTTCCTCGGTGCCGATGTTCGAAATTTTATTTTGGTTCAAATCGCGTTTGAGTTTACTTTGTTCAAATGTGAAAAATTATATTACTGTTGAAAATAGGTATTATGAATTATATTCTTGTTGAAAACAGGTATAAATTCTCCAAGTTGCTGACCGGCTGAGGACCTCGTCGCTAACAGGCCTCCAGGAGCACCAAGTCGTCGCGTCCTGAACACCGAAGTCGCAAATGCGGCCTGCAACGGCGTCGTGGAGAGGATCACCCAGCTGCCGGCCCTGGCGCTCCAGCTGACACGTGGAGAGAGTTAGTAAGTTTAAGCAAGTTAGTAAGTTATAGCAAATAAGCAAGTCGAAGTGAGTTAGTAAGTTGAAGCAAGTTGGTAAGTTTAAGCAAATAGGCAAGTCGAAGTGAGTTAGTAAGTTGAAACAAATTAGTAAGTTTAAGCAAGCCAGAAAGTCAAAGCAAATAAGCAAATCGAAGTAAGTTAGTAAGTCTAAGCAAGCAAGTAAGTTCAAGCATTAGTATACTCAGTAAATATTGAACGAGTGAATTTCTTGCAATGTATCTAGCAATACAGAGATTGATAGGATCGTGAGAAATAACCGACGAGAAAAGAATGATTAAGTCATGAAAAAGCTGACGGACATATTAAAAAGTCATGTAAAAAATTATTCGTAACCCATATTACGTCTAAGTTTTTAATAGACAAATAAACTCATGGCAGCTTTTGTGAACTGATGACGGCTTAAAATAATCTTCAAGAAATAAGAAAGCGGATTGAATGAACGAATTGCCTTAGGTTAATTGACATATGATCGTTACTGGTAAACAGCGGACATAGATTAACTTAACCCTTATTATAGTTTAGTATTTCTTGACCCCATATTATTATTCCATCATTTGACGAACCACTTTAAGCAAGGGACGAATAAATGTGCTCTAGAAAAGTCGGCTTGTAAGTAAGCCATGCACTGTTACACTAAATTAACCGCGCTACAGGAAGCTGTTAGGACATAACAGCCACTTCCTGTTGCTGGCAAGCAGCTCATAATTAAATGGAATTATCATCATCTCGTGAAGTTTCACTACATCAACCGACAAGCGTTTAGAGGTGCCCTACTGCCTCCATTCATTATACTATTTTACAAGTCGGGGAAATGGTTGATTTTTTTAATCATTTACACTCAGCTGTTGAACAGTTGAAATTTGAGAAAATGTATCGAAAGAGATATGGTTAAGTGGATTTCGAATGACTTTTGAATAATTGTTTAATTTTGATTCATCATTCATTTAAAATGTACAAACATTCCCGAGTTTCTACCTTGATGGATGTCCGAATGCTAACTGGAATTCGACAAAGTTGGTCAGAGCTATCCATATATTGACTTGGATATTATTCTTATCATAACCATTTAAATTTGTTCATTTTCTAACTTTCATTTAACTAATTATCGATTCCATTTACAATTAATGATAAAAAACACAATGGCCAGCATGCCAATTAGAGATGGTGCAATAATAAGACACGGATAAGCCACTAATTACATGGGACCCGCTTCATGATTATTCTGGTGGTAAATTACATCGATGTCATTCTTTTCTTTCCTTGCGGCTGATATTCTTCTCGAACTGTCGCCAAAGTTTTAATTTGCGGCCAATGGGAAGCGTCAGAAGTAGAGCATGACTCCGGTGTAGGCTTTCACGGCGTCGCGGCAGAGTTTGTGTATCGAGTGCAGCACAGTTTTGTGTTACGAATATTGCGATGTGTGGTGAGTAGTACAGTATTGTGATGCATGGTGTGTTGCACAGTGTTTTGTTGCATTGTGAGGCATGATGTGCACTATAGTACTGTGTTAAATTGTGATGCAAGTTGCACTGCACAATATTATGTCGCTGCGTTGCATGGTATGCAGTGCCTTTTTTAGGAGTGCAATAATTCACTAAAATGTCCCTGAAAATATAAAGTCGCCTAATATACATTGTTAGATAAATGAGTTTACTATGGGATCGGACCGTTAATAAAAAAAATATCCATCTTACGTCAAATATTTTGCAATTTTTAACAAAGCGGAAAATTATTCATGTGATAAATGTGAGCTGTCGAGACAATTAATAAAATTTGTACTGTCTTTTGCGACTATTTATTTTTATGGTTTGTTTTTTGAGTTTAAGAGCATAAGAACTTTTACATTTTATCGCTGGCCACGTGGCCTCGAAGTGGTTCTTTACTAAATTTTTAAAAAATTCTGTCCCTATTGCAGGTCAAAATTCATTTAAATAAATCAAATTGCATTATAGATCCTCACTTTTTTTTAACATTTCGTGCCCGCATTCCACGACATAACTTCCAGTCATCTTCATTCATTGTCGTCACTAATGTCCGGTATTTTGTTATAATTATTTTATTATTTATCATACGACCCAATTGGGTAGCAGGAATATTCTCCTGTATTTTCCTTACTCAACATGACAGACGTTAAATTCGATCTCAATTACTGCTTCATCTCGCAGGACATACGTTGACTTGTTTTGCCCATAATGACGCACACAATAACTGTTAGTTTTTCATTTTGCCACGTAATGGAGGATCGAGAAAAAATTAATTGAGAGTCGGTCTTGTCGCCTGTGAAATTAAATGCAAGGACGCAGGCTTCGAAGGACACCAATCGATCAAGATGCTTCCTGCAGTCACGTCAACGACTCGGCATTGTCGGAACTAGGATAATGCGGTTACTGATTTCATAATATTTTACTAGGATATGAGCGATCTTTTGAATGCGATCATTTATAGAATGCAAAAGCAAATTCACTAGTACATTTATAACCGAAATTTGTAGATAATAAATAGATTTTCTCATTCATTCATCAATGATTGTGAAGAGATGTGGTTTTATCCTCAGTTCCTGACGTTATGTGACGAGAAATTTCTTTTCGTAACAGAAACGACTTTTCATATAAGAAAATGGACTAAGTTGATGGAAGAAGAATCCATTAGAATCCATTGATTATGTCTCATGCGGTGCAGAATTGTCACATTGCAGCAATTTCGCTCCTAATAATTACTTTCTTAAGACATGAATTAATATAAAATAAAATTTTTAGCTTTTAGAATTCAAAGAAAGACGAGCCGCACTGAAGAGACTCGAGTAGCATTAAAAAACACGGAATTATTCATTAGAAACAAACCCCATTAGAGAGATACGTGCCACATTACATGGAGATATGAGCCATTTTAGAGAGACACGCGTCACTTCAAAGAGATCCGAGTCACTTTAGAGAGATACGCGTCACTTTAGAGAGATACGCGTCACTTTAGAGAGATACGAGCCACTTTAGAGAGATTCGAGCCACTTTAGAGAGATACGAGCCACTTTAGAGAGACACACGTCACTTTAGAGAGACACGCGTCACTTTAGAGAGACACGAGTCACTTTGGAGAGATACGAGTCACTTTGGAGAGACACGAGTCACTTTAGAGAGATACGAGTCACTTTAGAGAGATACTAGTCACTTTAGAGAGATACGAGCCACTTCAGAGAGATACGAGCCACTTTAGAGAGACACGAGCCACTTCAGAGAGATATGTGAGAAATTCCTAATTTCTCACCGTTAATTTGTATTAGGTTAGAGATTATTTATTAAACTATAAACCCGAATTATCTTGCTTCTGGAATCCGCTTCTCTGAATTCAGCCGAAGAATAAGTGTTAGTCTAAATCAGGGGTTCTGCCGCGGATCTTAAACAGTCCTCATCAGCATCACTTATCGATTGTATCAAATTATACGTGCCGCCAGTGACAAAATCTGTGTTAAATCAAATCCAATTCAAAGTGGTAAATCCAAGCTAGATTCAATTCAAAAGATTAACATTTATGCAGTTATCATTGCCGATTGCCAGTTATATCAGCCATTCAACCGATTGTGAACTGACCTGCATCAACGTTCAAGTATCTACCATCTTCCTTTAAACCTTTTTCTCTATCCCTTGGTTTGTATGAATGTCGTTTGAATTTCGTTTTATTTATTTCTTTTGCTCTATTAAATTCATTTATTCAATCTGTTGGGAAGTTGGACTTAGTTTAAGTGTTACAATTCAAATTAATTCATATTCAATACACGAGTCACTTTAGAGAGGGAACGAGTCACTTTAGAGAGACACGAGTCACTTTAGAGAGATACGAGCCACTTCAGAGAGATACGAGCCACTTTAGAGAGACACGAGCCACTTCAGAGAGATATGAGCTACTTTAGAGAGACACGCGTCGCTATAGACTATAGACAGGTACGCGCTACATTAGAGAGACGCGGGGAACATCTAAGAGCCGGATGGGCGGAACACGGCGCTCGTGTAACGGAACCTGCAGACTCTTTCTCTCGCTAAGTAGTGTCTCCAGTAAAATGTTTCAGTTTTTTGTACTTCGTAAAATAAGACGAAATAGTAGTAATTGTCTAGTTTTTATTGTTTATTTGTTCAATGTGAGTTACATAAAAGCAATTTTTATTCAATTGCTGGAATGAAGCTACAATTCAGGCTTTTGTGCTTTGTGCTTAGGCATTTGTCGAGAAGAAATGAAAAAACTGGAAAGCATATACTCGTATTTTACTGCCACATTCTCAGGTTGCTTCCTAAATGAAAGTAAATCTGCTAGGGCTGTTAGGAATATTAAACAATAGGAATTGAAAATCGCCCCGAATTCATTTTTTATTCATCATAATATTAAAGTGATCTAGATTAAATTAAAAACTTTCAGAACATTGAAACGCAATTGAAAAGTTGATTAAAATTAGGACGTGTGAAAATCTCACGGACGTTTTAGAATCCTAATACTTTTGCTAATGGATCAAAATTACTGGATCATTGTTATCCAGTCATTGTTGCAGTTAGCAACTCAGGTTTGGGACATAATTATGATCCAGACTATGAAGTCTCCAGCCAGTCATAGGTGGATTACTACTTAGTTTGCGTTAAGGTCTCCAAGCACTAAAACTGGCAAACCTCGTGGAGGAAAATTTAAGTCAAAAGCAAATTGCAGGAGTCTGGCCCCTTAACCCAGAATAGCTTGCGCTGCTACTGAAAGTGTTCCGCGTCATCCGTTTATATGCTGGATCATTTCTTAACGAGAACTAAAATAATTAGTCAGATATCGACCATCATAGGAGTATTATTTATTGAAACATGTGCTCTCATTCCTTACAATAGAATCAGCGAAGATCTTCGTAAGTGATATGATAATTATTATCATCTGAGCCTTGCTATAAGATATTTGAGGCTAGTTTCGCACAAAGTATATTTTTTTCTATCCCAAGCAAAATCATTGTGATGCTTCAGGACTCGATGGTTAAGATATGTGTGAGTTCAATGGAGAATTTATACTGATTTCAGTTTGTTCATGAAATTTTATGAGTGTTCAAAAAACATTTCATAGGCGGGAGAAGTCATGCTGTGCGTGAAATTGTGTTAATTGTCTTTTCATGTATTTCTCGCACTGAATTGGAATAGTTCTAGAAAAAAATCAACTTACGAATAATGACAGTGACATACGCTCGGAGGTTGAGTTGTTTGTAATATTTTTATATTTCGTGAAAAAATACAAATTACAGGAAAAATTCTTCTGGAATACAACAAGATAAAAACTTTTACCCTCCCGCAGAAAATTTATCCTTATCAATATAAATTCCAGCACAAGAAAGATGCAAATTTGTACCCGGAAGCTGATGTGGAGAAATACTCGACGCATGCAGCGGCGCGTGCGGTGCGGTCGTACGAGTGACGCGTGATCAGCTGCACAGACATTAATACGTTACCTCAGAACCGCGGATCTGCACGGCAGTGTCGTCAGAAATATTATTATGCCATGAGGGACAATTCGTTCATTCGATTAATGTGCAGATTAATGCCATTAATGTACAGATTGATGTACGGTAAATGGTAATGTAGCTCATTTACAGTATGTTGGCTGGGCTTTCTGCGAATGCATAGATACTCTTATTAGAGGTGCAACCCGAAGTTTACTAACAACAGAAGCATAGGTAATTAATACTTTTATTTATGTTATATGTAGGTTGGGTAAAATTCGCTTGACCTTTTCTGTGTAACGTTGTTTTTCTGTTAATCCTAAAATATTCTGGCTCTGGGCCTATACTTTCAAAAAAAGTTAAGAGATCGTAAGTTCATCAGCCAATCATTGATGGCCTTTCAAGCCAAATCCACCAATCATAGTCAAGAAAATAGAGCGTAAGTACTTACGTTCACTTAGCGAGTTTTGAAAGTATGGGCCCAGAAGAGTAATGAAATCTCAAACTTAATTTATAAATTAATTTATGCCGTTTCATTTCACATTGAACCTTGTGCTGAAAAACATATTCAAGCTCAAGTTGTGGATTGAGTCCAAGAAAGAAGTTCAAATTTTTAAATCAAACCTAAATTTTTCTGCCATAAATTTTCCATTGGCATCTCAGGCATAATTTTTGTTTTAATCCAAGTTCATTATTGTTTCCACGCTAACTGTTCGGACTCATTATAACATACGCAATGGGATACGACCAATCTTTTGATCACCGTGTCGTCCTTCACTAGGGCATTAATTTTGAATTATTGTTCATTGTTTATTTGTGACTTCAACAATCTTCAATTACTGCGGATTTGCATCCTATATTTCACATTGCGTTTTGCATTACAAGGTCGGTCGCAGACCGTGAGAGCAGACCGCGTAAGTAAATCTGCGCTCAGTGCCACCCATAAAACTTTTTACTGTCTTACCTTCAAGGTTTTGCATCAACCAGCTTAGGATTGTTGAAAGACTTCAATTCCCGTCCTTCAATCATCAGTCACATTTCAGGGAACTCAACAGGAGCTACAGGGCAGGGCAGGGAACTCAACAAGAGCTACAACCCACCAGTCTTCTGGACCGTTTTTTACTATACGTCATTACTCCGCAATCATGATAATGTGATCATGATCATTACTAGATCATGTGGTTGGCTGTATTTCACAAGCGGAAGCATGTCATTTATTTCACTCTGTACCGCATTACGCCTTTGATCGACGACCCGGAATGTCTAGGGAAGCAAGGTCACCAGCAGCTTTGCCTCTTGAATTTATGGAAAAAATTCCCCCGAAATATGTTCTTGGGAAACACGGCCACGACTTGCCCGTCTTCAGGGAAAATTCTTCGTGCAATTTGTATAATCTATTGAGGAAATAATTACAGCAACTCAAGAGTACGAGTTCTCCCATGCTGCGTTATACAAGTGTTTCAGTGAACGTAACCTTTTCAGAACGTCTCAGTCGAAACCTTTTGGAGATATTCATTTAACAAGTAGGCTAAATATAATGATGTAAGAATAAGTAATTAGGCATAATATGATGAAAAGCATATGATTGCGCGACGAGTCATCACTTGGACTGATTATGTTTTTAAAAACATTTCATAACATTAATTTAATAGTAATAATCTTTTTTCAAGTTCTGGCTTATAAAATCGGCATGTATCTCCAGCAAATGTTTGCCTCGGTAGTAGGAAACGCGATCGAGTATAAAAACACTTCATAGTCTGAAGTTACATGATGATCACTTTTGGATAAGCGCTGAGTTCGGAAATGTCTGGGCTGTAAAAAAGTCTTGAATAACATACAGCGTGGGAAAGAGTTTAAATTCTACTGCGGTCGATTATACGGTAAACAATGGTTCAGGAAGTAGATTCGTGAATTTCAGGATAAATATTACCTTCATTCGTAAAAACATATTTTACAATTGTAAAATACTGCAAAATTCGACAATTTTCCCACAATTTTAAAATAAAATATGCTGAAATTATTACACAGCATCTATGCAATGACATTTCAAATGAGAAAAATATATCCTATCAGAGGACAATACAAGCGAGGAGCCTTCTGCGCTGGTCTCTCGTGAGAATTTTTCTATGCAAACCTATTACCCGTTTTTTTGTTGACAAATTAAAATAAAGCAGTGCATGGTTGATATGAGCAATACGGTTCGATATTCAAACAAACCAAGTCTAAGAACTCAATGAAGTCTATCGTCGAAGTCGAAGTAAATTAATTCAAATTAATCTCAATGCGATTACTGGCAAGCTATTGTCTCTGAAGGCATTTTCTTCAAACCCATTATATTCAAGGCACTAGAAAATTTCCGTAAAACACAAATTAAAAATTATTATTCATGGCCTTAAGAAAATAAAAATTATTATTGAACTTAAAGGAACTGATAAATACGAACGAAATTCTGCATTGGTAAAAATTCAACGCCAGTATTATAGTGATTACGGCGATGTGTGGAAGTCCGTGAGCAAGGCGAGAGCGAGAGTGCTGTGCGAGATGCTGCAGCAACTCTGCTTCTTACTTCAGTGAATACTTGCCAGGATACGCCCATCCATTATACATGGGTGCGTATGCACCATGACTTAAATATTATTTCTTTTAGTTGCCGAACGCTTTAAATATTATAACATTTTAGCCGTAGGTAATAAAGCATTGGAAGTAGCAACTGTTATTTGTAAGCTGCTTCTCAGCTTGAGTTACGTGATAAGTTTGACGTTCGCCCCACACATAAAAATATACGCGATTCTTTTCTATTAACGTTTCAGCTAAAATAAAAAATCGCAAACATAACATTACCATTTTGCAGTATACACATTTTAATATCATTATTTTTAAAAATTAGTACGTGAATTGGTAGCTTTGATCTCAAGTCAACTTCATAAAACCTTTCGCTGGTTTCTGCAATTCGCACGCACCAGCGTCAAGCGCACGCACTTCAATTATTGGGAGCAAGAATATCACGCAAACTCCGTCCATTACGCCATACTCACTTGTAATTATTTCCATAATACGTTACCTAATGCAGAAAGTGCAAGTAGAACGTCCCATGGAATGGAGAAAATAATATAGGGTTGGCAGATCAATTTCAATGAAAGGTTGGGAAGGAATAGTGTGTGTATGAATACTTTTAACTTTAGAGTATAGCTTGTTTAAATTTATCCTAGAAATTATTTGACAACTATAGACATTTATGGTTATTTAATGCATGTTTCGTTGAAGATCAGAGGGGAATCGAATTCTAGTAAAAGCCTAATTTACAGAATTTCTAACAGCAATTTAAAAATTATTAAGAAATACCTCTGATCTTCAACGAAACGTGCATTAGATACGAACAACTTCTGCCCAAAATTTCCAATATTTATGTATCTTTCAATCCCGGGAATAGTTGATACAATTATTTTGGACTTTTCAATGACTCGTTTTAATTTTCACACGATTTTGTATGAAATGTTGCGTAGTATAGTTATGAAAATTTTCAGGTACACGTCTACTTTCAACCAGATTGCCCAGATTACAATGCAAATTGAGGACCAAGCGGAGTCATTTATTCTGGACAGTCCATGCGCTTAGCGCATGTAATCTAGATAAACAACAAAAAATTTTGATCATTTTACAACCTTGACGTTTTCATTTTCTGTGACTTTCGACTTTCCTTACAGAAAGATGCATGGAGACTGGACCTGACCACCAGCATAATTGCAATCTAAACTGATAATAGCCTCGAGGAAACGCGCTTTCCATACGTATTATCCAGTTAACGAACGTCCCATGGCAGTCATTTGTCCACCAATAATGACTTGTCGCAACAATATCGGACTGCATGAAAAATAAACACTCGTTTCACGAAAGTTTGACCAGCGTTTGCATCAAAATTGACGAGCGCATATCTTGAGGTCAGCGAAGGGCATCTGGAAAAAAATCACTCGCCAAATTCCTTCGCTAGTTTTGACCGTTGCGAGTAAAACTTTCTTCCTGCTTCGGTGTCTCAGAAGAGGAACCCACCACGTGGCGGTTGGTGCCTGTTTTCACCGCGCGCACGCACGCTGAGCGCGACGACTCTTCTTTTCGGTTGCGTGACGTAGTCCTGACATGCGTTCGTCGGTTGCGTGAGTCACGAACACAGAGTGTGCGGTTGTTCACTCTGTGCATTTACTAAAAGTTGTTTTATGGTCCACGAATAAAATAACTGTCGATAATTTTATTCGTAGCTCATTCGTATTCGTAGTGCAGCTTTCCTCTGGGTAGTGACAGCGCCAAATCATATACAAAACCTTATTGTACTCTAAATTAACTATAATATCGGATATTTGAACATACGTATTTAACTCTTTTTCCAGTAATAAAATGAAAATTGAGTTCTATTGCGAAAACGTTTCATAGACCACTCAAAAACTAGTGAGAGTGAAACTTTTACTTGCCTCGTCTAAATTAGTTGAGACACGGCAAAGAAGCTGCTGCATAATGAGCGAACCTGATTTCGCACACAATAAATTGAGTGCTCACTCTTCCTTTCAGCGCCGGTCAGGCTACGCTGCGATTTAGGGATAAAATCACTTGTGAACTGAACCGTCATTCGAAAATTCAGTCAAATGAATACAAATAAAATTAACTGTGGTGTTAAAATTAAGTGGCGAGCAAAAGGCAAAACACAGACAGTGAATAGAGTTCACAGCCCATAGTGGAGAAGAATATCGGTCGTAGAATAATTTATCACTCTTATTTTTTTAAAACAATCGTTCAAGTTATTAAACTAGCCCTAAATGACTGTTGAGTACTGTGATCAAATAATTTATATCCATCACCAATTAAAAGAGAAGCGTATAATTAAAAGAATTACAATGACAATCAGGATACCTAGAAAACAGTGATTCCTGACGCATCCTCTTGACTCAGTTTGTGTTGCGGCGCCCGAAGCAAACGTCCTTCGTAGTTCAGGAAACGCTTGCTGCTCAACGGCCGACAACATAGACATCAATTATTTTTTCTCAAACATAAACGTTTTTAGCAAGGCTTCTGTTGCCAAACAATTAACCATTAAATTAAAAATTCTTTTGTTGAACGTAAGTTGCGTTTTAGTAAGAGAACTATTTTTAACACGAATAAGTTTTATTATTGAAAAATTTTAAAGATGAGTATTTTTTAAAGTGTAGCGTGCCTACACAGTAAACATGAATTTTTGATGAGTTTAATGCGTCCCACAATGAAGATGTCTTGAAACACATGCAAGATCTTAAGGAATGAGCGCCAAACACGCTTGTATGTGCAAAAAATGGGCAAAAGATAGCATTAAAAAATTTATTAATTATTCTCAGGATAGGTGAACGGTATGCTTCGTGTATGTTTTTATTTTACTAAAAGTTGGCTAAATTCTAAGATAAATATTGGAATATAATTGAACGTTTATTCATTGATATTATTACGAACCTTTTCAAGATTTTACATTACTACGCATCAAATGGGCTTGAAATAAAATTCCAATTTCATGTCCATGAGGAATGTTCGCACGTTCTCTTGTTGAACAATCTTATCGTTTTTTTCGTAGGTCGATCATCGCTGCAAGAAAAATGGCTGTTCCGGCACAACGACGTAATTTCCAGTCCACATCACCGAGTCGTTATACTTTACGACATGTCAACGCAATAAATATTGTTCAAAACATTCAACTTGGCTTCCGTAATTAGAAGTAATTTTCAGCGTTCAAAACGAAGATGGTTTGGAGTGGCCTTGGACCGCTCAGCTTCAAAGTTGCTCATGTGAACGAACACAGCTCATTATTAAATTCCGTTATTAGAATAACACAGAAAAATCTTATCTGCGCATAAATTTTGTATTAAACCAAGCGACGCTTTTTCCTGTTATAGAAGAAGTGTTCTGCTTATGTTCCATGAAAAACCTTGCACTGACTTTATTATTGTTCTGCACAAAATTGTTTAAAGATATTTGGTTCCAGAAACATTGAAATTATTTATGATTATCAGCATTTTAAAAAGACATTTTTAGTACAAATTACTGAGATTTTCATATCCGGAAGTAGAAGTAGACAGGCCGTGGGTGGATCAAACTACACGTGGTTGCCATTCATGGTTCGCGAATGGCGCGACTGCAGAAAGGCGAGGAACTATAACGTACGACCTTAGAATATTTCCTTTGAAACCGTGACAGACTACGTGTTATTGTAGCTCCAGTTTTTCGATATATCTTATTTTCTGTATTTCATTGAAACAGTTTGCGGAGTGTTATACGAAGAGTGAAAATCTGTGTAACTATTTGAAATCACACGATGCGTGAATTCGACAGCTGGCGGAAAAGTGAAACGAATGGTGGCAAATAAATTAGAGTTGTAATAAACGTTGTCTTTGAGTATGTATTAAATTTTGTTTATTTTCACTATTTTGAAATTACGTCACTAAATTCGGATATGATATACTTGATTTAATACACGTTATATTATAAATAGAAACATTGCGATAAGGAAACGCCACCAAGCTATTAACAGCTAGCAGAGAACTTCGAGAAATGATCTGTATATTTCTTCTTGTACTTTAATTTTCACTAGGCTGGAAATAATTTATTTATGGGCTCAGATTGGAGCTGCGCATTGCGAATAGACTACTTGTACATCATGCAGACGTTTACAAAACAATCTTAGAATTTTTTTATTTAAAAAATACATAATTTGAACATAGTTGCGCGAAACAGGCCTGGGAACAAAAGAGCATCGGTTCCCAACAACGCGGCGTCTCTGCGCAAACCTCGCACGACAGCCATGATCTCACGACGCTTGGTTTCTCCAGTGTGGAAACAAAAGTTAAAATAATTTACTGTCCTGCGGTCACAGTTAAACTGGTAAGCAGTTAGCTTCCGGAGTATATTGTTTATCCTAACCAGCCTTTCGCAGTCTTTTTTCACATATATTTCATTCACAACTCAACTTTCAGCAAGAAATTCTATTTATAACAAATTCATCGTTCGAGAAAAACTTTCGGTACATTTTTAGTCTGACCGTAGTGATGGTGCCAAAAAATAATTTATTTAAGAGAAATCAAAGAGAAAAAAAAACTAAGTTCAGCTAGGAATGAGAATGAGCTGCATACAGCTAATTTGGTACATATATACCAATGAGTCATTTTTTATGTAATTAAAAAATATCAAAGTCTGAACAAACGGAATTCCCTCACACATGATGCTGATAAATGCTTAGCTTGCCGCCCACCCTTTCAGTTTAAGTTTAGGCAGACAGAACCAAACAATCGCTGAGCCCCCTGGGAGAGAGTTCGTTGCGTCTCCGATGGAGGAAAATGACCACAGGTATACGGATGTCAGATTTATGGAGTCCCCAGCTAATAGCATTCCCATCGGAATAAAATTTATTGCATTTAGGAACGCAGAGGATTGTCTTTAATTAAATTCGTTCTTTTATTCGGGATGTGTGTGCCTTTCGAGGTTCTTTTCCCACATGAGATGTCTAGGATTGAATTACGGAGCAATTGATTACACGGCGGAACATGAAGGATTGCCCGATCTTACTTTAGTTTCTATCACTGATGAACGTTCCATGTCTCTATGGAACAGCTGAGTTTGTTAAATGCGATGTTAAATGCGATGCTAGATTACTAAAATTAAACATAATTTTAAATTTAAAAAATAGGTTAGCCCCGCGTGGCCTCGGGATATAATCTTTGCGATATGAAAATCCCGTTATTCCAAATCCCGAATTTGGTTATCACAAACCTAATCATCCCGAATCCGGTTGATAATTTTAATATCAAACAACAATAATAGATGAGCAACCCTCTCCAACCCACATTCAGCACGGAACTCCCACCAAAGTAAAGTTTGAAATATAAAGGAAACGTGAACTTTTTTATTTCTAAAGAAATTTTCCACTTACCAAAGTGTAAATCCCTTTCAATTTTTATATTCAAGTTTCACCTCCACGTCTCAATGTCAATGGATTCTACCAATCCTAAAAATAAAATTCCCATTTAATCTCCCGGCAATATAAGCATCTTGGATATACACCTGATCAGCCCATCACAACCATTCCAATTCATTCTGCAATGATACATTTAATATACACGGCCAAATAACTGTATGCGAGCAGAATTTGAAAAACACATCCAATTAAAGAGTTGGCAGTTATTTGCCTAGGTTAAGACCGATGCGCGTAATTCTGGTAGGATACAGCGAAATGGTCGAACAGGGAAGGGTAATATAATACAATTCATGATCAGTAAAAACAGGAAAAAAGCCAGAAATTTTTTATAAAAATTAGGTATGTGTTTATACGCTCATTTAATGTAAATATCATCAGAGCGTAAAAAAACAAGTGATGTTTCTGACGTTCACATTTTTAGTTCATACGTGACATACTTTATTTATTCGGGAAGGAAATTTATTCTCTTCGATACGTTTTACATCACAATAACAGCTAAATCAGAAAAACGATCGTTTTTCTGAAAGGAACTAGACAACAGTGAGGCACAAATTTGTCGTCATTGATGTGAAGAGGTTTAGACTGTAAGGCGCCGTGGCTGGTTACAGCTTGGCCATACGCGCCGAGGCAACGGGATGCGCATTTTTGAGAAGTGCGTTTGTAACTGTCGCGGTCGAAAACTGAGCGCACACATGTGAGCAGCTAGGTCAAGCAAAACGGGTGTACACGTTGTTCGATACTCATCTTCCTTTCCAGCACTCGTGAAACTATTTGCATTAAAGCGTACCGTGGTTGACGTTGATATCCGTCATTACAGTGTCTCGTATACCGTATACCCGGTTAAAGTATCCAGTTTCTCTCCAATAGAAATACTTTAACAAGAGGATTACGATTCATTGAGAGGTATGCAAATTTGATATCAAATTATAAGCAAGAATTTAAAAGCAAAGAAAACAACAAAAAATTCACCATTACCTATGAGAGAAAACGGTTTAGAAAACTTCTTTCTTGTTTCTGAAACGTACCTCCAGTCCGGCTTAGAACTTAGAACGGCTTAGAACGTAACTTAATTAGAACATATGCACAAACAATAAGAAAACTAAAATTCACATTGGAGATGATAAAACTTAAATTGTCAAATGAAAACAAATAAGAATGAGGTAAAAACGAGAAGACAAACCTATCTATTTACAATTTTAAAGTGATAGGAACTGTAGGCGGCATTTACTTGGCTTCTGTTTAAAATTTTAAAATCCCGGTATATTTTTAAACAGAAACCAAGTTTAAATGTCGCTTACAATTCCTATTCCCAGGAAATTGTGAGTAGATAAGTTTGTCTGCTCATGTAAACTTAATTTTTATAGGCTCCCACTTGACGATTTAGGTTTTGATATCATCAGTGTGAATTTTATTTTCCTTGTTGTTTGTAATTATGTTCTAGGGTTTACAACTGACGATGGAGCTGGACTCCGAAATGTTTTCTGTCATAAGAAATGGTGAATTTTTTGGCTATTTTCTTTGATTTCTTTTAAATCCTTGATAGATTTGCGATGAAAGCAATCACGCGATTTCAATATTTATATCCCATAAAACTATTGACGGGTTCTTAAAGAAAAATTGATTTGATCTACATGAGGCATGCTGAAAATCAATAGTGATACTAAATCATTAATAAAATAATTCTGGTATAGGTGGCAAATTCAGAGATAGTATCGAACCCCCCCCCCCCCCAAAAAAATCGCCTAGATACAGCACTAAAACGAGCTCCATTTATTCATCCTCGAAACTTTGAAAACATAGATGACACGTCATTTTCTCAACGAAACAACAATAATCATCACAATATAAGAAGGTTGATATATAATCATGCACACAGTGTTCCGTCTCACAGAAATTCATGGTGAATCACACCAGTACGATCTGAATAAAAAAATATTTTGAAGATTTTGCTGTTAACAAAACTATGTTCTGCCAATGCAAGCCAAAGGAAATTAATGCGCACAGCCCTGGCATAGGGGTTTTATTTGCTATTGTGAACATTTACCCAGGAATGCTCTTTTACGATGTGCCAAGTGCTCATTCTCGTTTAAATAATATGACTTTTACTTTAATTGACTGTTTGAATTTTTTATATGACTGCAAATCAGGTAAAGGTGTCCAGCCAAATGACGACAGATGTTGAGAGATTTATATATTATTGCCCAATTTTACAGTAATTTATGTTATCGCATGAAAACAAACGAAGCGCATTTGTTAAAGCTTGCGTCATAACAGTGCGATAACTGACAATAGGTCAATTGAGACGTGTTTAACAGGTACGGTACGTCTTCATCAAATTGATCAAAGTTAACAAATCCAGGAAAATTTCAATCCCTCGTTGATGCAAGTGTTCAAGATATTATTTTCATGTTTCAGTTCATATAAAAATAAAAACTTTTCGAATACTCACGGCGCTCTGGTCTCCAGGCTTGATGACTCTGCTGAGTGACTGTCCCCTGCACTGAGATGTCACGTGAAGCAGCAACAACGACGCAACTGACAAGACACATTTCACGCCCATATTTTTGCTGCTCATGGAGTTGAAGAATGGAGCTTGATGGGAATCAGTTTTGGTCACACGCGAGTTTTAACAATTTAATTCATGCACGAGATATTGTTTGGAAGAATCAAATAATGCAAATCTGACGCCAATCACTTTAGTTTGTTATATAAGGAGACTCATATATGCTATCCAATATTATTTAGCTTATTTTATTCCCTTCTACGTAAAATTTCAGGTTTGCATGGGATAGAGAAAGTTTCTGGAAAACCGTGCGTTATCCGATACGCTGCCGAGCAGTAGCATCCACCTTACGCAGCGCTGGCTCACGAAGAACTGAAGTCTGAACGTGTTCTTCATGCTTATCAATGCAGCAAGGAGTTGGGACCCTCAACACCCAGGAGAATCCGCTGATGTTCCTCAGAAAATCTAAGCACAACGGAGTTGTTATCAACGTGCATCATGTGTGCACTACATTTAAGGCTGTACACGTGAAAAAATCTCAAATAACTTAATATGAGCGCTCAAAAAGCCGTAATATTGTTTGCGCCGATAATTTTGACATTCGAAAATAGTGACAATTAAAATATAAAGAACAATCAATTTCCTAATTTTTATTACATTACAAATAATTTTTTAGAAATCCTTTGCGGTATCTGGATTCTGGAAATATCGTTTGCCTCTAGATTTACTAAATCAAAAAATCATTTAATGAGCTCAAAAATAAGCAAAGTTGAATAATTCAGACTTTTAACCGCTTTGTCTTGAATCATGATGTTCAACCATGCTCTCACAGTATTAGCAGAGATACTAATAATCCGCAAAATGAAGAAAGTCCGTTGCGTTCACAGCGAAAGTATGTCTGTCGTATAAGCCCTCTAAAAACGGGTGAATTTATTTTCGAAGGATTAGCATTTGCATTTACTTAGAATAATAATTATCTCAAGTTTGATTATTTATTAACACGACTGGCTTTCTCCCTCGGAGGTTTGCCAGTCTACTTTGGAATAGAATTGGCACTGAAGAAATACGCGGCGGCCATGATTTTTGGTGGCGGTGCATGGCCTGTTGCCGATTCTTCGACTTTTCGTGACCTGATTCCACAATGGATCTGGCCTTCTAAACACGATCTTTCCATAACTGACGTTGTTTGAGATAGCTGCTGGCATTTTGCCTGGTCCGTAAGTTGCTAAGCATTTCTAGACTGAACTGTCTGAAGACTCTGAACATATGCTCCTGCAGTCCTGCATAGCTTCATCTAGACATCTACCGTAGGTAGCTGTTCTTGAAAGTTGAAGCTTGAAGGCGTTCAGCCGTTCATACTTGGAGACTGAGTCGGAGCGTCAACGATGCTATCAGCCTATCAGGGACTCGGGGAGGCTGTTCCAAACTTCCGTTTGTCGGACAGTCGGAGATTCGAAGCCAAGCAGTCTGAATTTGTCATTTTATCTTTCATATGTCATTTATTTATAATTTAGCCTACTTATCAAACTGTAATTTACTATTCTTTTCATTTCTGCCTTTTAGAATGGTTAGGTACCTAAATTTTGCCAATTTATACCATTTATATCTACCTATCATTCACATCACACCCACACGCCACACCCATATCCCCCACCCACATGCAGCCAAAGACTCAACCAAAATGTTTTTATTCCAGTTAGAATAGGCCTACCTAGTCCTAGGGCATAGGCTAGACCCGCTAGAGCCCTAGATAGCCTACAACAAGAGCTTTTGAATGCCAGTAATGGTACTAAAATCTTTTAAATTGGCTCATAGTCATACTCATAGGGAACCTAGAGGCTAGAAGTGATAGTTTTTCAAAAATGGGTCCATTTTGGAGACCAAATTTAATAAAAAAAAATTCATAGCTTTTTCACTTTTACTTGTATTCCACTTTGGCACTTATATTTATATGTACTTTTTAAAATTTTATCTCTTTTTAGCTGTACAATTTTCATTAAGATCAGAGGAAAATTTTTTTTGTGCACATACGGTATATACTTTGGTAGGGTAAACGCGGTATATTCTGTCATCGTAGGTAATTCTGTCACCTCTCTAGTTTTTCCTTTATATTAAGCTTTGTTTTAGTTCCATGCGTTTGTTGATGGTTGAAATGGTGACGTCATACATTTGCGCGTCGAACTAATGCCAAAACACTAGGTCTTGGCCATCTAGTGGGAAAATATTGAGATCCAAAGAGAGACAATGCACGCTACCCAGTGAGATGATACTGAGATCATCAAAAAATGTGTCAAATTTGACAGTTGACCTTGCTCTACCAAATAGTGAATAACTGTTTGTATAGAAAGAATATTATGGTTTGAGGCTTTTAAATACGTCTGTGAATATATTAGGAATCCTTTAAGTATACTTGTATTCGCTGATTTCAAGTGGTAAATAAATTAATAGATGATTAAGTTAAGAAATGGATTTAGACACATGAAAACTAATTCCATCACAACTTGAATTGGACACACACAGATCGTTACAAGCTATGTACAAAAATTAAAATTTGCTTAATTAAAAGCTTAATAGTTGTTAATTAAAAGCGTAATTAAGTAGTGTTCAATATTCATTAGTGTTCTAATTCAAAGCTGTGTTGTATTCCAATACAGCTCACACAGCGAACGGAATTCGAACACGTGGATGATGGCATTACGTATCAGTAGAATACTAGAATTTGAAGCGCGGACGGAATATGCCTCACCACGTGGCGAATATTGCCACACACAGTGACGGAATATAGGGATTTGGTAGGTTTGCATTCTAAGAGCTTTTACATAAATATGGCAACATTTTGTGACGTTTCATTGTTGCCGACGCATACTACGGTGTTTTGAGAGTCACCTAGAGCAAACAGAACTTGAGTAACGCATACGGTTATTTTTTTATAGTTTTTCATTTCTCGATGCGTCCTTAATGTGACGGAATATACCGCGTTTACCCTAATTTTCCAAATTTAGAAGCCCTAATGCTAATGGTGAAGCATAGAAGAATACAACTTCACCTGAAATATTGTAGCTTCCCTTCAATATCACATCATTTATGATTAGTAATTCAAGTGGGGATGAAATCTCATTGCTCCCAAGTCATGTATTATGGCTCCATTGGAAATATTGTGGTTTGTGGATGTTAGTCTGAATAACAGGCAGAATTTTTCAAATATTGTAGGCAAAAAGATGGTTTTATGGGTAATTTTCATTTATAATTCTGTGCCTCACAGTGCCTGTGCAAAGGTCATAGAAATAGTTGAAATTGTCCACAAGCATGGGATTTTTTCATAGTGGGCCTGGGCCAAGACCAAGAAGAGACTTTTTAATTGCAAACTTTTTTTGAAAACATTAAATTGAGAGAGTAATTAAAAATATAAAATTTTGTGTGATGGGCATCGAAGTGACAAAAAATATTGAAAAAATTTAGTATAGGCATGGTCTAAAATGTTAGAATCAATATACAAATCACAAAATTAGTCTGTCTCCAATTGGTTATGATGTAACAGCTTGATTTTTCCATTATTAAAGCCTTACTAAAGAGTTTCCAGCAGCTTGGTACCATGTTCTGGGAACATTTGGCCTTGTATTTTCTTAAGACTCTTTGTGTTGAATTTGAATAAGTAGGCCATTATTTTATTTTGATTATATATATTGCCAAATGCCATTAACATGATTAACTTTCATATTTTGTTTGATGTTGAATGCTTTTTAATAAGTACTGTTTTGCATAATTAGTTATAGTACAGAGCTAATACCATGGCTGGCATCAGAAAAAATTGGTTATCGCAGGAGATGGTGCATGTGGCAAGACATGTTTGTTCATTGTTTTCACAAGGGACCAGTTTTCAGAATTATATGTTTCCACAGTCTTTGAAAACTATGTTGCTGACATTGAAGTTCATGGCAGCAGGTGAGTTAACAAATTGAAATAGATGATCTTTAACTCCCATTTTTGTAAACACTTCTTATCTATGCAGCTGAAGAAATATACCTGCTTATAATTTGTGCAAATGCTAAATTTTATTGATATAGAATGGACATTTGATATCACTGATTTAGACTGTAAATTGATAGTTTTAGCAAAAGTGTTGCTCACCAAAAGTGCTCACCATTTTATGCATGATGCAGCTAATCTGTCATTCTCTCAGTGCTCTCAAAGTTGGCATGTGGACTTTCTGTTAGTATATAATAAAAATTTTCTTCCATGATATTTTTTTCCAACCTTTCACAGGTTGAGTTGGCTTTGTGGGACACAGCGGGACAGGAAGATTATGACAGACTGCAACCTCTCTCCTAACCTGACACTCATGTTATCCTTGTGTGTTTCTCCATTGATTCTCCAGACTCTCTTGATAATATAATGGAAAGTGGTTGCCTGAAGTCAGGTAATTTTGTCCTAAAGTTCCTATAAATCTTATTGGGAATAAAAAGGTTTGTCATTTGCAGAATAATAAAGTTCTCATGAGTATTGGCAGGCATGTAGGAGAAAACAGATGTATATTATTAAATTGGGCTCAATAGCTCCAAATTACTGCCAAAGAGTAAACTATAATCTGCTTAAGAGGTTCTGAATTTTAGGCAAGTTCCTTGTAATACAAAAAAGTGCAATACTTCTGGATTATGCCATTCAAGGACTATGGATATTCTACAACTTTTATGATTTGAGTAGACTATTGCATTGTACAAGTTGGTACATGGTGGCTTATAAAAAAAATATAACTCAGTACTCACTGCAGTGAGTGACAGAGAGCACATTTTCTCATCAACGAAAACTTGAGGTCACGGACGGACAGACGGACATGGCGAGCACAATAGTGCATTTTTTCCATAAATGAGAAAATGCGCTAAAAAGAAAAGAAAAAAGGTCCATAATCATTTGTCTAAAATTAGGATAAAATGACTACTTGATTCTGTTTACTATGTATTTTTGTCAAAATGACAAAATTTTGACCATAGGCAGCCAACAGCTAAACTAGTATCTTTCTAAATGAGAGCAGCATTTTTGTATACCTACAGCAAGCACCAACTGTGTAGAATACAATCACTTTTTGAATGGAATTAATTTAGAAAATGTATTTAAATCTAACATCTATTCATTTTTCAGGAGTTGCGCACTGATACAAACACAATAAAAGAATTGCAAAAGATGAAGCAAGAACCAGTGAAGACTGAAGAAGGTCATGCTGTTGCCAAGACAATCAATGCCTACGCATATCTTGAGTGTTTTGCCAAGACCAAGGAGGGAGTCACAGCTGTTTTTAAGACGGCAACTATGACCACGTTCAATATCAATCAAAGATCATCCGCCTTGAAATGTTTTCTCATTTGAACTCAATGCACTGTAAAGTGAACAGTAAAGAAAATGCTATAATTTAATCTTTCATATTGAATTATGTGAAAAATGGCTATCTATTGAGAAAAATATTGAAGTGAAAGAGCCCTGGAACAATTGTTTACCATTTTTTGGAATTTTCTTCCATTATGTTTCTCACATAACAAAGGAGCAGGATTTTATACTTATTTTGGTTGAAACGTTTTCACTCTATTTTGAGATTTGTTAATCGAGTTAATACATGATTTCTTCCTGATATACTTTGCTTAATATTCACGTTAGCTTCTTAAATTCATTTACATCAATCCTCTAAGTTAAATATCTTTCTAAATGTCTTTGAAATTGCATTTTTTTTTGCCTGCTAAGATTGAGAATTAATAATGTTCATATTTATTCCTTGTAAATTCTTCCCCAAAAATATCAGAAACTAAGACATTATTGATGTCCAACATTTATAACTGTTGGTGGGGTTTTTCTTTTTATGGATTAAAATGAGTCCCTCATTCAATGAACACATTAGTTAAGCTATTTTATTTAAAAATTTTCATTTCTGTGCAGCCGTTATTTGATCCACCAGCATAGCCAAGGTTGCGTAGTTGCCAAAATTATGGTAACTATATAAAAAGCGCTGTATTGTAAAATGAAGACATTACATTACTGAGGAGCTATTGACACTTACTGTATTGTGGACATGAGGTCTTTTCCGTTATTGTAGACTGGACGACGCCCCGAACGTTTTGGTGTACCTATCTAGGAACCCAATGTTGGTGCTGTATCATTGTCAGGGTCATGTTGGTTTGCTCTGTGTAACAAGTTTCTATTTTAGATTGTAGTAGTTAGTTGTAAAAACGATTGGTGATAAGGACAATCCCCTACGATAGATAAAATTACAGATCTCAAATGGTATTAATGTAATTACATTTGAAGCACAACAACCATTTTTATCCCAAGAACTATTGAGCATTTATCTTAGCTGTGCCAACATTATCAACATAACGTCGATTGAAGCAATGAAAAATATTTTTAAGATTAAGTTACTGATGCACCAAAGTTAATAGCTTAAGGATAATGGAGATGGTGTAAGAGAGCTTAACTAAAGTCCAAATAACATATGCTATTATTATTTTAATTTCAATGACATTACTACGAGTTATATGTGGAGTATAAAAAATGTATCTATATAGTAGGTGCTCGTAACTAATTGTGCACACTACTGCTGCCTGAGGCAAGACAGTTTAGTGAAATTTGTAGAATTCTATATCATTAATGAAATATTTAGTTTGTATTCTAAAATATTTGTAATGAAGTCATTTTCCTTGTGCTAAAGTTGGTTTGTAACGGGTTAACAGCGATTATCGATTTCATGAGAATATTTTCGTGTCATTAAAGATGTACGTTATATAACTAATGATGGTATATATTCCTTCTATGTTAACATAGGCTAGGAGAAAGCAAATACAGCCTTTGATAGATCAAAGTTATTTTTGTCAGTTAGAGTATGACAATAAGGTAATTCTTATTTAATAGATCCGCGTCTAGAAATGATTTTCGTATTGCTCAGTAGTTCATTTTTTGTTGTGATGTGTTTTTCTAAACGGTTTCTAATTACTGTTGCCTAATATTTATTGTAGTAACATGCCTTATTTGCCCCCAAGATTTTCTCCATAATAGTCTATAATTTACTTGCGTGATGTAGAAACCCTTTCTGATTTTATGACTAGGTCCAATGACACTATTAAGTACAATGACTACAATCTACTTTGTAATGGAAGCTTTATTAATTGTTAATTTTTCTTTGCGTGGCTTCTGTGGTGCTCATGACCTTAATTTGTATCATTGTATGTGATCATCGTCACATTATTCCTTAGACATTGTACAACGGTAAGAGTTACCGTATCATTTTCTTTTCTATAATACCAGCAACTGAAAATGTGAGATATGGTTTATGAGAACAGTTCTTGATTGATATAGAACTCTCCAGTTTAGGATGTTATCAGTGAGTGTCCCTTGCATTCTTAGGAAGCATTTTAAGGCTTATGAAAACAATGCTTCGTGATTATCAGTAGAATCCCATGCAACTTAGATAATTGACATATTTTTTTATGCATGGACTACGGTGTAGCAATTTCTTATTTTGATTGTACTATTTTGTCTTCATATTTTAGTGTTACCTACGCGTTGCCTTCTATATATAATATATGTATATATATTTTTTTAATAATGTTGCAAGTGTAATTTAATAATGAAGTATAAATTCAGGCCTTCTATAAAAGCATGTATACTGGTGTTGTAATATTCTATATGGTGTTCAAACGTAAGTGTTCTTAACATATACATGCGTAGTGTTTCTACAAACAAGCCATCAGCATCTTGCATCGAATGAAGAATTTTGTGTGTAATCTGTCAAGAAGAAGAAACTGTTTTTTTCCAAGATAATCTTAGAATTAGGAAAGGCATCATTTAATTAGTCACTTATTCTTGGTGTTTTGAGTTCTGTTCTATGCAGCCTGTGTCCATTTGATGTAATTTTTCTTTCCATTTGAATTGCGTCTTGTTAAGTCCGAATAAAAGCACAGGTCTTCAGGTAAGGGGACCGTTTTGGTAAAAAAAAAAATTTGTATTTACGGACGGATCGTTTTGAAACTTGGTTCACATATGTAAAACAGAAATCGATGACTTTTTTGTTCGTGTGAATTTCTCGAAAAAAAATGAAAGAAATTGATAGGAAACGGCTAAAAAAGGGGGTACTGTCTGTAGAAATCTATCTCCTCAATCATTAAACATGTAGACATCGAGAGACATTCGATTTGTAACGAACATATGTAAAATTCATCCGACCATTTTTTTGAATTTCGAATTTGTTCGGGAGGGAGGAGGGATTTTCCAAAATTGCAAATTTCCCCCTATCCTAACCCCCTTTTTCCAGTATATAATCCAAACTATATTGAAATTGAAAAAAAATGATCGGATGGCTAGAGATTCTTCTTACAAATCGAATGATATATCTTTCATTGCTGCTGTAGCTTGGAAAGCATAGGAGGAGATAGGTTTCTAAGGTGCTAAACCTAAATTTTTCAGGAGAGTCGAAAAACTGAAATTTGTCATCATTGAAGATATAAGTTATACTTGTACTTCGACGGCTGTCGTGAACGAACAAATTGACGCACAAAAGTGGTTTTGGGCTCTTAATATGCTCATCTTTTGGACCTTTAAAATGATACTAAAAACCGGAAAAACCACAATTTTAGATTTTTGCCCGAAATGGCCCTCTTAAGCAGTGTAAAAGTTGGAATGCCTCGCAAAATTCCTCATGCCTATGCGTGATGACTATTGAAATATTCTTGGAGCATACGATTTTCTAATACTAAATTTTCTTCTCAGTTGATGTTTGTTTTATTAGGCGATGACGATATTTTTCAATATGAGAAGTCGCCACCAGACTATCAATCGCTTTACAGCGTCTGTTAAATTAAGATAGTATATACGTTTATTCAGCTGTAAATTTCAAGCGCATACAGATTATCATTATGTCACAGAGGGTTTCTGAAGCTGCCGTTTTCTACCTACTGTTTAACATCTAGATCCCTTAAGTCTTCGTTTGTGAGATGTAAAAGTAACATTATAACCACGTCAGATTTTATTTTCCTCGTACAGATCAGTTCTCGCACCTAAATGACGGGCATTGGAGTTGAAGTTTCTTCCTTGAGCGTGAAGTGGAGTCAGACGAAGAGTGCTTAATGGAATCAGTGGGAGAGTGTGGAGTGGAGTCAGTGGGACAGTGTAGAGGGTCAGTGGGAGAATGCGAATAGTTAGTGGGAAAGAGTGGAGAACAGTTTGATGACGTCGCTGGCAGATCTGATGTCTTGCTCGCCTCTCAGCAGCGGCAGGATGGCATTATTCTGCGAGTAGCGTTCCTGCACTGAAAATGATCAGCCAAATGAATGTCATTAAATCAATAGGACATTTACCAACATTTTAAAACGTGGATATTTGATCCAGTTATTCTTTAGGAAAAAATAACAACCGCAGTTCATAACTCCTATCTCGGTCTAGAGTATATTTATATAAATTTTGTACAGATTCATATGTTATATATTTATACTTGAACACTATTTATAGTGTTCGCCTATGTTGGATTGGAGTATATATTTGTGTGAAAAAAATTCTTGTTCAATGTGGACAGAAACCGTTTTTATAGCCTCATATGCAGACAATTTACTCGTACCCATAACAATCATCTTAGAACTTCAAACTTGTACATACCTGCCTGAGGAGCGTGAAGACCAAACCGATGCCTGAAATTCCTCAAGTCCCGACTGTAGGCAACGGTCCATCTGAGAGTGACACAGGCATCGTCAGCGGTGATGTTACCTGATGTTTTTTGCTTCAAGGACAGCTCTTGTTTCACCGCAGTCGGAGTTCGGCGATTTTCTTTACCCGGAGGAGTTTTCTTAGCAGTGTATTTGACGGGAGATTTCTGTGGTGTCAAAATCTTTGGAGTCCCGGAAGTGTTCTTACCAAAAGGCACATAATTCAGTACCAGGCTTAGACGAGCCGATGTAGCTACTTCAATGTTAATTTGGTCCCGAGACCAGTCAACAACCTCTTGCTGGGCGCTCTCTAATTTCTGCAAACGATTCAAGGAAGAAGGACCTCAGTGAGGAAGGAAGGACTGCAATAATTTCAGGAGTCACTGTGAAAATGATGACACTATGACAAATGCAGATTGAGCACTACTGAAACCATAACATGAATAATATGCATTTAAAAATTACATTTTAAAAACAACACTTCTGTAGATGCCAGCGTCTCCGATGTTACGCATATACAATAAATTTCTAATTTTATTTTCAAATATTAAATTTTTTTTCCAAATTATTTATTCTGTCAATTGATTAATGTATTGTCTCCGACTACGCAAGTGTGCAAAATATCAGATTGATTGGACTGGTAGAAGTATTAAATATAGATTATAAGATTTGTAGCAGACAAACAAACAAACAAACAACAATAAGTGAAGTTAAAGAAAAGTGTTGCAATAAAAAAAAGAATGGCCGCAAGCAAATATGATTCATACACATGTAAAGTGAAGTGATTATATGCTAGCATTCAAATTGACCTATAGGATGATTTGTACATGATCCTAAATCAGCGATGAATTTAATTTACTAGGAGAGTGTGCAGGCCTCTAGGAATGAGGTAAATGCAGCACGATTCAGTGACGTGATGCTGGAATGCAGCCAACTCAGGAAGAGCTGGAAGAAACGATAGCTTCTGCACAGCAGACACTTTCTCAATGCCAGTTGTGACCTGCAAGCGCAACGCGGTTAATAGTAGGAATTTATCTTAGGTAGATAAGTCATAACTACTGAAAGAATGGAGAAAAAGTCAAAATTTGAACTCATAAGGCCATAGGAAACATTGGCATATCATAATAAGAATATATATGCATAATGTACATTTAACAAAACATCTCCTCTCTCTTTAATGAAACTCTTATTAATAAATTGAACATTAGATTTTATCGAAGCTGTTTCTAAATGATCAGATCTTCACCATTGAACAAATAAATCATTCTTACAGCTAATGTATGAGCACACTCCTAATTTTTATTACTTTTATTGTCATGGCGATAGTTATGTTAGTCTCTAATAAAAGGCTCCTGGAATTTAATTAATGATTTTAACAAAACATCCCAAACTGAGTTAATACTAGCTAATGTAAAGATGAGACTTTCATTTAGGCAGATTTAAAAATAGCCTTCATCATTATAACCTCAAAAAAATAATAATAGTAATAAATAAATAAAAATGATAATGATAAAAAATCAAGATCAAATAAATAATTTTAATTTTGCTTATTGGCAAGTATGTTATAAGAAATAGCATTCAACCTTGGGATTGGAAATGAATAAGGAAAAAATACACATTGCTCACCTGTAAGTTTGACTCAAATGTTATCTCTACTGTGAAGCTTGCTACTTTGAGTGTGACCTCATACAGCTTGTGGATGATGTCTTCAGTTGCATTCAAGTGTAGAACTGCTTATTTGTAAAGAATACGAGCAAATCAAGACATAATATCAATTTAATCTCAATTGGTACCAAAAATGTAAAAAGATGCATGGATGGGACATTAAAGTCAATAATCTGAGTAAGATACATAGACAAAGATCATTCAACTGGTTCTACAAATACTTTTGTCAGAAGATGAAGAATATTAGATGAATTGAATGTTGTATATTTGAATCTAATAATATTGTATATAAGATTGTGACTGACCTCTGCAATTGTTGATAGAGTATCCTGAGAAATGGGTGGTCATGGAGAGGTCATTTTCAAGTAGCTGAGTTAAGGCATCAACTGACTCCACGCTGGGCACGGAACCCAGCCACAAGATCTTATCTGCAGGACTGCAAAATATTTTTGTACAAGATGTTGATACATCATAATATAGAAAGCTAGCTTGTTGTGTTAGATAACCGCCTATGTAAATAAACATGGGTTATTCAAAGGCATATCCAAAATAACTTTTGTGTCTTAATATCATTGGGTACATATAATTCTTAGTGGTGGAACAATAATAGAAAATGAGAATAGAGTTGAATTGAAGTTTCAATACAGTAAATTAAAATCTTATAATAATAATGAAAATTTCTTACAATTATCATAATTTTAGATTGTAGTAGTAAGTAGTAAAGAATATTGATGATAAGGACAATCCAATAGTACAATATTATTGCAGATCTCAAATGGTACCAATATAATAATTACATTTGAAGCACAACAACCATTTTATCCAAAGAATAGAAGTATTGTCTTTTTTCATGTCATTCTAAATTCTACATCTAGATTTACATGAAAGAAGGAATTTGCTCTAAAGAATTTTTAAAATTTTTAAATTGTTTGAATGGGCCACAGCCCACATTTCACCTTAATTAACATGATTTAAGTCAGAGCGATATCATGCAGGCAATTCGATGTCAAGATATAATGTCATGAGAAACTAGTTTGCTAGCTGGCCACTAATACATCACATGAGCAGCAGGGCAAAGTTTTAAGAGTGGAGATTAAGAAACATTAATGGAATTAATAAATGATCATTTCTGAAACTAGTACACAGTGCAAACACAAAGAATAGTGAATAATTTTTATGTATATTAATGTAATTTTTTGTGGACATCAAACAAAACTCAAATTTATACACGACCTAAATCAGATTTACATTTGTCGTTTTGGACCACCTCAACACTCAATTTCGTGCAAGTTATCTGAGCTGATGGTGAGTTGCTACTGCTACAAACTTCTACATTCATGTTTACAACTACCAATAAAAGGTGCTGAAACATCCGTGATTACAATTTGCACATTGATTAACATTTAGCATATGTAACCACTAATATTTGTTGATACTCAAAAACCCCTAAAACAACTGACACAAAATATATTTGCTCTTTCTAACTAAAAACCAATAATTGATACTTAAACAATTTTACTTACAACTGGATTGACTATTCAGCTGAATTTTCATCAAAAAGTACATTTATCATATACTTTTACAGAATTAAAATCTACTTAAACAAACCTGCAGACTTCATTATGCTTACACATTACTAGTGGAGTTAGCTGCCAGGGTTCCTTGGTGTAACTGCACTAGTCTATTGAGAGCAGCTAATCTGTTTTTCTCTTTTTCAATGAGTTCTTTCAATGATTTAATCTTTTCATCTTCATTTTTAATGGCTTGTATAACTATGTTAGTTTCATTTCCTGCAGCAGGAATTATTTCATCAGTCTCAACCACCATGGGAGCCATTTTGGAAGCCTGCAGCAAAATACAAGATTAAAAAATTATATTGATGAAAAGATAATGCTTTAAAATATTACACTAGTTTAAATATTAATTATTCCTTTTCTTTATATTAAGATAATTCATATATATTTAACTTTTATATTAAGATAATCAAGATTTGCAGATGCAAGCTTGTACAGCCTGGGTGATGAGCTACTGTAGCCTCATGGTAGAAGGTGGAAACAGGTGGCATATTGCTCTGGCAGCCTCAGCTGAACAAAACTATGCTCAAATTGAGAAGGAATGCTTAGCATGTAGGCCAGTGAAAAATTTCACTCTTGTCTCAACAGGCCTGAGTTCACATGGCAGACCAATCACAAGCCTCTTATCCCACTTATAAATAGCAAAATAATGCCAGACGCTCCTTAGAGATGTCAGTGTTTTTTGATGAGATTAGGCCCATACTCACCAGTGCTGAATAAATCCCCTTGTAAATTTTTGGTTGTCACCAATGCTTTTGTCAAAATGTAAGCAAACACACAAGTGGCACTATCTGTGATCTGGATCATGAAATACAGATGTATACAGCAGTGGCAGTTTTTAATTTTCATGGTTCTGATTGGATGCTTTTCTGATATTTCAGATGCAAGCTCAAGACCCAATCCTGCTCAAAGTTAAATCCTTCACCTTGCATGGCTGGCCGCATAAAGAGTAAGAAAATCTACTAGACTTTAATGCTGCAAGGATGGACTTCAGCACCATAAAGGTTTTACTGGTCTTCAAGATTATAGGATTGTGATCCCAGACCTCATGCAGCAGGAAATTCTAAAGAGAAAGCACAACGATGGTCATCTCCGTCTCTATAAATGTGGACACAGATCCAGTTGTTGGTTTGGTGGCCTATCATAGCAAATGAATTGTCAAACATCATATAGAAGTTTGCATTTTGTTAAATTCATTGTAGAAAGAATTGCAAAAGAAGCAATTAGAGCCATGTTGCTGCCATGGTAAAAAATAGGGTTAGACTTGTTTTATCACAGAAATCTAAATTATCTCATCATTATAAAACATTTCAGTAGACAGTTCAAAATTGTGCATTTGCATCATGCAGACTTGGAAACTGTTGTTGATGGCTTGAACAAGGTTTTTGCCACTTATAGGATACCAGAGCATATTCAATCAGAATCATCAGATATATTTACTTCACTGCTGTTCAAGAATTTGTAAGTTGCTATTGTATCATGCAGTCTGTATCAAGCATGGAAACATCTACCTTTAGGGCCAAGACTAGAGCTTTCCCGCAATTTCCGAAACTGCAAGATTTCTGCCAGATGAATTACGTACCTCCTATCTAATTGTTAACACAAGTGCACATTTGGGCTGTGAGATGCCAAATGTATTAAAAATTTGTACGTTGGAGCTGCAAGATTTCAGAAACAAGTAGAAAAATTCCAATCATGTTCTGCTTCTGGTCCTTTTTGCCCTCAGGCTAATGGTTGCACAAAGAGGGCAGTGCAGGTGGCCAACAGGCTTCTGCAGATGGACAACCCCTTTGCATCTCTTCTGGCAAACACCTTGTTTGCTCCTTAGACATGACTGGCTGCTCTGCTCCCCACCTTATTAGATGTGACTGGCTGTTCCCCACCTCATTTATTGATGGGTAGATGCACACAAAGTATGTTACCTATGATGTCCTCTCAACTGCCACCCAACTGGCCAGATTTGCTCAGGTAAGAGAAAGGGACATATCTGCCAAAGTGAAGTGGAAAGAAAGCTTGAGAAAACAACATAGTGCCAGTGCCAGACCACTTCAAGAGCTGAAGTATGGTCAGAGGTGTCAGAATTAAGAATGCCAACCAGGTGACAAATCTCAGAGCGATCCAACACAGCATCATGAATGGGGACAAACTCTTGTTTGGCAAAAAACAGAATTCCTGCAAGCAGGATTAGAATTTTCCTACTTGTTTCTGAAATCTTGCAGCTCAAATGTGACAAATTTTTAATATATTTGGAATCTTGTGGCCTGATCATGCACTTTTGTTAACAATTTAAATTGGAGGCAATTCATCTGGTGACTGATGGTAACCTTGTAGTTCTGGAAATGGCGGGAAAGCTTTAGTCGCAGCCCTAAAGGTAGACATTTTCCACGCTTGCCTGTAAGTGATCCCTGACAGACTGACATTAAACCTGCAGCTGAGAAGCCATGGGACTATGCCAGGGTGCAGAAAGTGGGTGAATATCGAAAGACATTTGGCAACGCATCTGCAGCAAAATTCACACTTTCTGAAGATCTTGCCAACACATTTGGCTTGAAATTATTGCACATGAGAAATAACTTTAAAATTACTGGAAATCTGAAAGACTGCAAGCACACACGGTATTATTGCAGATTAACTACATCCAAAAAAAAAGGGTGTTTTTTTTTAATTATATGTTTTTTGGGGTGTAGATTACAAATCTGAAATCCATTTTTGGCGGTCGGCATCGGAAAACCGATTTTTTTCGCGACTTACTAACATGGGGGTTACGTAACTTACGTTACCCACTCACCTTTATTTACTAACATGGGGGTTACGTAACTTACGTTACCCACTCACCTTTATATAAAGGGTTGGATTGTTCATCGAAATTTTACAAAAAGCTCTTGGGTTGGGTTAAGTCAGCCAAGTTCCTTTTTTTAGATAGCATTTTGATCTAAAAGGAACCTGGGCGAACCAACCCAACCTGCGAGTTGGCGTTAGGTTGTGATCTCTCGATGTGGCAATGTATCTCCAGATTTATGGACAAAGAAGACGAAAATGTTACCCGTTGCAGTGTTGGATTTCAGATTCGTAATCTACACCCCAAAAAACATATAATTAAAAAAAAAACACCCTTTTTTTTGGATGTAGTTAATCTGCAATAATACCGCACACACAGTAAGGTTTCCAGTGTGCCGGAAGGATCAGGATGCAGTGAAGCTTGTCCAGAAATCAGTTGCAATGTGTGTAAGTGTTGCGGTGTGTGGATAGTAAAGGATATCCTATCAAAGTTGCTTGCAGCACTTTCTTATTAAAAATTACCTGGCAACGAATCTTGAAAATGCTGGCAATGCTTTGGGCTAAAAAACCATATCTTGCAAATCTTGGTGACGCTGCTCCCTGCTTGCACCCTCTGCACCCAGCACCCTGGGGACTATGATCATGATGGGAGCATAGTGATGATTGGGGTGGGGAGTGCGCCGAGTGCCCGGAGTGTCCCGTTGTGTTGGGAAGCATTGAGTCCATTGCTGTGGAACCACTGCTGCCAGGCAGTGCCAGCTGCCTGTGCACTAGCAGGCATGGGATATATCTACTTGGCAAGCTGCGACTGAATTTTTGGAGCCATGGTTTCATGGCTTTGCCAGCTGTGATTCCATTTCTTTGAGCCATGATTTAATTTCTGCAAGCCGTCAATTCCATATCTCAGCCATTAAAAGCAACTTACAAGCCAGCAGCCTCAAACTTTTTACTAAGTCCTGTGACCCATGCACATGTTACTCCTAATCTCTAATAAGTCTAATTTCACCCTACAAACAGTCAACACTAACATTTGTCTTCACTTGAATGGCAATTGATCACACGATAATGCAGTCTGACTGCTCTGACCGCAAGTTTGCAACTACGTCTACCGGTCTACGCGATTTATAAGAACACGTTATAGGTTGACTTGTTGTTTTGTTGTGCAATGCCAATGTGTAGGATATTTTGGCAGGATTGTTCAGTTCAAGTAGTGCAGATTGCAGAAGTTGAACATTTTATGGAACAACATATTTGCTAAGTGGAAACCATGATGTTTTAAATCAGACAAAAATACATGACATTAGAGCTACAAGATTTCATAGTTCATACCTACTGAAATTATATATTAGAGCTGCAATATTTCAGAAAAAATAAGACTTTTCCAGTGCCAGCACTGTGCAGCACTAGCAGGTACCACCGTACCAGGGCTGGCCAGCTGGGCAAGTGCCAGGCTGCCAGCCTGCCAGGTAGTTAAGTACATAGACTGATGATAGACAACATAGTAGATAGTAATATAGTATGATAGTAGCAGCACTAGGTACCTAGCTTCTCACTGTCTCAGTAGTTCTCCAATCTCCATTGCCAAGAGCGCACTATACTGAAGGAAAGTTTGAATACTCAGATAGTGTGAAGTCTGTGGACAGTCAACAGTGGACACTCTCATCATTCTCATCACTCTTCTATCCTCTGGGTCAAACTTTGGCAAGGCATGAAAGACTGACGTCTGGCAATAACTTATAAGTTTGAGCATGTGGACAGGACAGGGCTTTTAATACTATAGAACATTAGATTTAGAACTAATTAGTCTAATTTAAAGCACTGCAATTTCTTCATCTTTCAATTGATGTACCAGTTGCTGAGGGTACTGACTAAAACCCGGACCCGGACCGGTCCGCCGGACCCGGACCGAGTGACTTTGCGGTACTGACTAAAACCCGGACCCGGACCGGTCCGCCGGACCCGGACCGAGTGACTAAAACCCGGACCCGGACCGGTCCGGCGGACCAGGTTCAAAAAATAAATGGCTGCAAATCATCTGAAACGTCGAGAAAACTTTTAATTTCACATATAAAATTTTTATATTTACTTAGAAAAATTTCGTCGCACCAACATATTCGGGTCACAGAAAAGCTCACTTCTCGATCGAACTAATCGATAGAGAATCTTCTGAAACGTCCAGAAAACATAAAAAGTTGGTATCGAAGTTTCGAAAATTTACTTGGAAAAATTTTGAAATTTTTCTAAGTAAATATAAAAATTTTATATGTGAAATTAAAAGTTTTCTCGACGTTTCAGATGATTTGCAGCCATTTATTTTTTTGAACCTGGTCCGCCGGACCGGTCCGGGTCCGGGTTTTAGTCACTCGGTCCGGGTCCGGCGGACCGGTCCGGGTCCGGGTTTTAGTCAGTACCGTTGCTGAGTTGTAGGCTTGTAGCTAGCCTACCTACTTGTACAGTTGTACCTGTTGTCTGTAAAGTGTAAACAGTAAAGCCTATTTAAAAGCTATAATTTGTAATCAGCGCTGTGTCTTTGTATTGATGTATTCTTATATATATCTAAGCTCTGAAAGATCATCAAGTAGCCCCACGGGCCACGGCACTCACAATGCCAACTTGTCATGTGAAGATGATGATGTCTTTTTTCAGGCAGAACTGCAAGTCTGGCAGTCTGCAGAGCAGAAGGAGTGCTGGCTGTAAATGTAATCTGCAAGTGAGCAAGTCATCTTCAAATTTGGCGCACTAAGTCACTAACTCCGCACTTAGCCCTTACTCCGCTATCAAAAAATCCGCTCTTCCCGAAAAACCAAATGACTCGACTGCAAAAATGAAAACCATTCTAAAAATTAAAATGCGTTTTAATATTTATTAACCGATCATTTAAATGTTTATGTACAAAATGATCTTGCTGTTATATTAGAATTATCTGGTATTTCTGCTAAGGAACTTTCAACGGTTTACAATGTAATTTGTCGTACTTTTTTCCAATTTCGATTTTTTAAATTAAATTAGAGCTTTCAGGATAAGATAGATTGAAGCTTTATCTTATCAAGCTTAAGTCTTGGGTTAGTCGGAAAAAGAAATATAAAAAATTTACTTAAAATAATTTACTTCTTAAATTCCAGAATCATGAAGATAAATTGTAAGAAACAATAATTAAAGTCATCGAAATTGCTGTAAGCCGAAAACTAAGGAAATTTGTGTTTGATTAAAATTTGATTAAAATGATGAACAAATTTGATTAATTAAAATGATTCGAATACGAGTCCGGCGTTCATAATATGATGATAATATGAAATTGGAAGCTTACTGAGTTTCATCATTTATTCTACATTTAGATTCAATTAGCCTGTTACCACGTTGATTTGTTTCTAAAAAAGTGACAGATGCCCGAATGATCTCATTTAAAGTATTTGTAATAGAGTTTTTTCGTTTAACAAGTGAGACTAAGATATGATTGTAATTTTGTGAAGCTTTGCAGCTGTATTGTGGAGAGCTAAAACTGCAGTTTCAAATTTGCTATTTAAAAGTCAATATTCTTGGTTAGAAATTTGAAACCACTGCCAAAATGATGCGGAACAATCCCAAGCATCAAAGGAAGCGCAAATGGAGTCTGTTGCGGCTGAAAATCGTTTCAAAAAGTTTTGAATGTTCTCCAAGCTCTTTATAAAGTTGAGCCGTTCAATGAGGCGCGAGCACACAAAGGATCTTGGTATTGTCCACACACACGCATAATGCGTGTAGGAGCCCGCACCTTTGCTCCTAGACGTTCTAAGGGAAAACTCCTACTGGTACATGCTGGTCCAGTTATCCTTGCAATATTGAAGTTGAGGATATACATATATGCGATTATAGTGAGGCTTTTTCTGTGTTGATAACATCCTCATGGGATTTGTAATTGCTTTGTTCTTTTCGTGGTCCAAAAAGGAAAACGCTAAAAGTTATAGGAGAATTTCTTGTAACAACTGGTCATGTGAACGCTTTAAAATAAGAAGAAATATGGATGTGTACAGATTTTATCAGTATATCATTCGATATAAGTTCTATCGTTCGATTTGATTTAATATAATTGTGCATTCAGATAATAGGCCTATCATATATTTTGCTGTTCACTAACTGTAAAAATTTATATTATACAGTTGAAATTTAACTAGAAAACTTTAAATTTAACTGAAAATGTCGAGAAACACGAGGAATAATTGCTTCATGTTGCATCGCTCTTTTGCATTTAAACTAATTTTTTCATAGTGTGTAATCATATGCAAAACAAAAGAGGAATTAGCATCATCAAGAGAAGATAAACAATACGAAGGAAGAGAGACTCAATAAACCAATTTTACATGAATATTGTTAGCTATTAAAACGTTGTTTAAAAGTTAACTAAGTATTCGTGATTATCTCAGTAGAAAAAAAGGTAACGTGTGAGCGCTGAAATTAACTGGCAAAAGAAAAGAAACCTGGCAGCAATGTCCCCAAGGCCAACTACAACAATTTCCACGTCTACCCTGAGTTCTAATTGAAAGAAAGACGTGGGTAAGAGTGAATGACTCAAACATCCTACGAGAGAACGCGACCGCGGCCAAGACAACTCAGAACTTGGAGCTACTACATGAAAATGAATTAATATCTCTAGAGACAGAATGCGATAATAAGTGTTGAATGAATAATAATGAGTTTGTGCCAGAGAACAAATATTTTTCGCCTTTGTATTCAAAAAATGATGATGTTATTAATTTTTTAATAGAGAAATAACTGGGTCAAACCTTCTTTATGTTGCCATAATAGTAAATGTGTTCTGATGGACTAGCTTAGCTCTACTGGTGCTAAGACAATGGAGTAGTTAGACAAGGTAAAAAATACATCTCTCGTACAATAGCACACTTATTATTGCCCTTTTAAATAAAAATAAAATTCTGAATGGCATGAATGAAACGAATGGTAACGGTTATTAGATCATATTTCAGGTTATAGTATACAACAATATTGGCCATTTATACACGTAACAATGTAAACATCTACGTATAGATATTTCAAGAGCAAATTTGATCGTAAAATCTCAATGAATATAACTAATGTGCCCATAGGGCGAGATAAAAATATATTTTTTGCTTTACATACATTTATTTGGAACCAAACATTCTTCACATAATATTTCCCGTCCAACACTGAGAACAGCAAATGCGAAGCCTCGACACTCAAACAACGCTGTGGGTGCCGAGTCATACATCGGCGACAGTGTTAATGCTCTAAGCATTCACACTGAATCACATTCTCCTGTAGGTACACATATTATAATATTGAAATTTTTTATACTCAGCTTTGAGTGTAATGGAATATTTTCTCTATATTTATAATAATATCTCAACAATATATATCTGCACTGAGAGAAACGGTCGGGTCTGGATGACCCACTTTGATGAGTCAACCGCGTCCGAAAATCGATGCACTTTTTTGACTCACTTGCCTCCATTTGTGGGTCATACTGACCCATTAACTTTCAAGCATGACTCACTTGTGGCGTTAAATCGCTCTGACGCCCAGATGCTAACTACGTATCCATGCTACGGGTGGCGTCATAAGGGATTTGACGTCACAAGTGAGTCATGCCTAGAATTTAGTGGGTCAGTATGACCCACAAATGGGGCAAGTGAGTCAAAAAAGTGCATCGATTTTCGGACGCGGTTGACTCATCAAAGTGGGTCATCCAGACCTGCCCATTTCTCTCAGTGTGATAATACTTCGTCAGAGTATTTATTGTTCTTTTCACATGTTAGAATCTCACAAGGGATCGTTAATATTATAGTACAGAGATGAACAACATCATGACATGTTGGCACAAACAGAATTACTCATGAACTCTTGTTCCTGACGCCAGCAAAAAGTTCTTCTACAATATATTAGTTTTGATGAGTGACTAATTAACAATAAATACAAATCTGATTTTAAAACAAATTCCTCGCCATCGTTTTACTAGGAGACAAAATATAAGAATACTTTCGATTCATGATCACGATCTCTAGCATGCAATTCTCACTGACTGATGGAACAAATCGTTAAAGTTTTAATTTTGTTGAAATATTTATAACATTTATTGCCGTGCAGAAACTGAAATATTTCTCAATAGTGACACAATATTATGCAAGGTTAATGTGACTTCTACATTTACAGCCACACAATATAGTCCACACAATACAACACTTGCAACTAATTACATTACGATGGCAACGTAAAACTATTTCCAGCTTCGGCTAAGACATCACTATTAAAGTCGGACTATCATTCTAGACAATATATTTATGCCGGCGACTAATCAGCTGTAATGCACAGCAGAAACTTATATGCGCAAAAGAAGCAAAATGTTTGAAAATAATAATTTTGATCTAAAATATTACTAATGTTAGTAGTTCAGAAGACTCGGGTTTTAATTCGATCAATTTACATACGAGCAAAATTGAATTGCAGTGCTGCGAGTATGTACTAACGTTACGAATTTAATGTCATTATATTGCAGGGGAGGAATGAGCTGTACGGTGGCGTCGAGTATTAGATTACACGTAATCATGGCACTTAGAAATTACCAAAATTATTGCAACATCGTCTGTCTGGCTAAGAACATTTAATGAATTTTAAAGTCAGTAGTTAAAAATCTCAACGAACAGGATTCTGAAATTCTCGATTACAAAATGCATTACAGATGAGGAACATAGGAGGTGGTAGTGAAAATTTGCCGTTTTCAAGGGTTAAAAGAACTGAGGTAATCAGAATTTGGGCGCTGCATAACTGAGAACACACTTTAAGGATGAACGCATTGAGAATATTTGATGAACAAGTTTAAACAAACGCAAGAAAAAAGTTAGTAACTAAATGGCGATATTTTCTTACATTTACATATACCTAAGGAGATTTTTAAGTCGTACATGCTGAATGCAGCTCAGATAAACAAATTCAAAGTATTTTATGCAATTCAATAACTACAAAATATTTTAGAGAGCCAACTTACGAATAGAACCCAGCCTCTACGCTAGAAGGATATTTACAGAGTCGGTAGATGACGTTTCTCGATGGTCATTCATTAATAAATCGAAAGCGAAAAGAGTTCGACAAAAAATTACGATAATGAGTTACAAACTAGAAATAAGCAGCAGCAATAACGTTATGTTCTTATTAATGACGTTTGCCATTCTTTCAACAAAAACACAAAAACTTGAGCAAAGAAAAAGGGGAACTTAGATCAGAATTTAACAAATTAAAATATATACATGCTACTAGTCGCAGATGGAATGTTTCCGCTACTGCCGCTACTGAAATCCGGAAATCCGCTACTGCCGGATTTCATCAGTATTAAATCATGAATATCGATAAAAAATTGTGCTTGTTCCAGCACGTCACCTTCAACAAAGATGAACCCAGCAATATCTTCTTGTCCAAGTCGACGCTTGCTGCGCCACAATTAGCAAAGATTGTAAATTTGACAACGAATTACGCTAATTGAGATATAAAAGTACACAATTAAATGGCACACATTGATTTAACATCTGGCTATACAGCGGCACCTCGCTGGGATACGACGATTATTATGTTAATGTTATTACACGTACATGGAAAAATAGATTAAACACTCGACTGTACATCAGATTTCATTTCGTTCACCAGACTTATGAATTATATGTATTATTAATTACAAGATAAAGAGGCAAACCCGCCACACTTCACGACAATTATATGTCAAACATTGGCTTCAAGGGAAACACATTAGTTGTAGAATATCTATGACAAAATTTCTAAATAATCGCTGAAAATATTTTCACGAGGACAATTGTATGTCTTTTAAGATCCGAAATAAAGAAATACAAGAAAAACTGCCCTCATACCGAACCAATGAAACTGAAACAATATTTTTCGGATTATTGCTTCATTGGAATTTACCATGTATTGTAGTAACGCATGTTCAAAGCTGCATGTGTCACTACCACCAAATGTCTTCAACATTTTCTTGTGTGATTAGCGTTACGATCACATGTATGCATTGATCTGCAAGTACATTAAAAAATAATTTGACGATAATGTATAGCCTGCCTAATGTTTGATGTCATAATTAATGTTTGATATCATTATTCGGCAATATCTAATGTCAATAGCCTGTCTAATAATTGATATCATAAACCCGTCTAATAATGTTTGATGTCATTAGCCCGTCTAATGTTGATGTAATAGCCTGTTTTAATGTTCCAAAGATTAGCTACAGGAATCAACATCAATAAAAGATTGATTGAAATAGGTAAGCGAAACTGTAAGTAAATAACAATTGACAGACATGGAACGAACGAAAAATTGTATTTACATAGAAAGAACTTTTAACCGTTTAAACACCGCATAAAATGATGCTAATAATCAATTATTTTAAGAAGTATCGAAAATCTTGGAATAAAAATAGGAGCCAATATATACGTATGTACAAAAACTATTGCTAACTTAGAACTTGATTGATGGACCACGAGGGCATTCCACCAAAAGTCACCATAGCATTAAATTATGATTATGCGTTAAAATCTGTTTTATTCTCGTCAATACATTATGTAGATTAGCGACGAATATTGATAAATCGACTGATACAGAAACGTGTTGTATTCTACTATGAAGATTTGTTTAATATGCAGTTGCTGATGCATATAATTGAAGCTAACTGAAAATTATCAGGGGAATATGTTCGAATGCTTCAAGAACTAAAGCCACTGGATCGCTTCACTCTAGCCACTGGATCAGTTCACTCGATCTAGCCACTCGATCGTTTCACTCTAGCCCCTCGATCGTTTCACTCTAGCCACTGGATCGGTTCACTCTAGCCACTGGATCGTTTCACTCTACCCACTAGCCACTGGATCGGTTCACTATAGCCACTGGATCGGTTCACTCTAGCCACGGGATCGGTTGACTATAGCCACTGGATCGGTTCACTCTAGCCACTGGATCGTTTCACTCTAGCCACTGGATCGGTTCACTCTAGCCCCTCGATTGTTTCACTCTAGCCACTGGATAGGTTCACTCTAGCCACTGGATCGGTTCACTCTAGCCACTGGATCGGTTCACTATAGCCTCTGGATCGGTTCACTCTAACACCTGGATCGCCTCACTCCATCCAGCAGATCATTTCACTCTAGTAAGTACGTCTATAAAGGCCAAATTTATCAGAAGCCCAAAGCCGAATTCTAGACGACAGTGCATACGCAAATAAAAAAGGTATGCATTCAGACAGCAGAGTGGGCTTCAGATGCAGGTCTATGGCATGTGATGATTATGGTTTGTTTGCTGCTGAAAGGACTTCGATTTCTGTTACGATATGACGAGCGGATGGTACGCAGGAACCTGGAAACGGGATTCCTGGGTCGAGATCGGTGAGCGAGGCCGATGTGACTGCTGGACGCACTGAGTCTGTCGCTGTCGTCGGGGCAAGACTCTAGCACCACGAGCCCGTTCTCAGCAACGACCGTGCTGCAAGGCTGGGACGATCACAAACACTTAGTATGGCTGCTCGTAAACCTTGCTTATGGGAGATTAAAAATAAGGGAGCTGATGTGCCTGATGAATCCTTATGTGACAAGAACCAACGATATGCAAGGAAAACTTTAGAGCAAATCTATAAGTACAATAAAAATACTTATTACAAATTTTGAAATAGAAAAGATTGAATTCTCTGAACGCTCAAAATAATATTTTTATCCCTTTATATGTTCGGCGAATGGTTATTATTTAGAATATACTGTTCTTATACTAAAATGGCTCACAGAATATATGAAAAATGTTCGTATGAACATATTGCGTTCACTACGAAGAGAAAGGTCTGAATTTTTTTCCTCCATTACAGTGTTAGTGAATGAATTAGCTCCCCATAGACACTTGACTTAACTTTCCTTATATCTTAAGCTTATTTATTGCAAAGAATCATAAAATTATTTTACTAAAGAAGCTAAATTCAATACTTAAAAATTGGGATAAAATGACCGACAACGAGTGATAATGAATTCGAACAGCAGGTACATGACCCTAGTAAAATAATACAGTGAATGATTACAAAGGAAAATACGAAACTCACCTTGTGTTGTGTATAAAGCAGTGGAAGCTTACGGAAACTAGCAAGCCACGGTAACTACTGCAAAAAAGGAATGAACAAAAGACGGGTAAAAATGTAGCATTGGCAAAGAAGTGCAGCAGAAGAATCTTCAACGGGAACAAATAAGAATAAATAACTACAAGCTACAAAGAAGCGAGACGGTAAAGTAAAAAAGGCAATGAGGAAAATACTTGAACTAAGTTGAATATTTACGAGCGATTCCATTGATCCAAATCAATAAATTAAATTAAGTGCAGAAGAGGTAATTTACTTGGTCGAAATACTAAAGCGTTTAGTGACTGAATTTGACTAGATTAAATGTCCACGTTGGAAGTTGATGCGGAATACTGATGCATTTGAGTTAAGTAAAGGGCACAAGAAGATTCTATCTAGAAGAAAGTACAAATGTTTTTGAGGTGTATAAGATAAAAATAGGAAAAACTCCTACCTTTCGTGTTCTACGGGCTACGATTAAACAGATAACGTAAAAAAGAATTGTATTAACGAACAAGCTAAAGGCGGCAGAATACTTAGAGAAACACAAGTATTGTAGCGGAAGCGCATGTATGCGTAAACACTGATGAAGGCAATAAGAAGAACGAATTTCAAGAAAGAGGATGCAAGATGAAGACAACGGTCATTAAAGTGGTGCGTAATTCCACCACCGTTCAAGCGCACTAGAAAAGCGCTCAAACGAGGAGACATAAACGGAAAAGAGGGTGAAGAGCAGTACGAAATTGCGTATATGCTTCGGCATAATTTTATAATAAGTAATGTGAAACAAAAGTAGTAAAAAATGCCTTACTTTTTGCAGCAGAGGCGCATTTTGGTCGCCGTTCGTGCCGGGCGTGTGATTGGAGGGAGCCGGGAGCAGGGGCTGGTTTGCTACTGAGCCGGCGAGCGAGCTGTGAGCCGGCGACGAGTTGTTGCTCCTTAAAACAAGACATGAATGAGAAAAATATTTTAAAAACCTCTTGACAACAAAAATATAACAACAACCCTATAATAAGAACCATGCACTAATATCCATATACTTAGGCAATTTATTAAATTTAGGTTTGAATACTGAAAAAAACGAACGATGAGATCTGTCTATTTATTTCATTTGAACAATTTAACCATAATTTTATTAGGTTGATAGATATATTATTGAATATGTTCAGTTGAACTATCGGGTATCCCGAACCTGAGGTGAATAAACTGAAGGTACTCATCAGAGCATTTACCCATCAGCTGGCAACAAGGTAAACGATCAAACATCCTCCCGAGTCATATGTTTGGGCCAAAGAGGGATGAGGTCAATCACTCTATTTCTACCGGATTTTTATCTTCCTAACCTGACGCAAGTGGTTGAAAATATGCTACTGTATATCTAACACGCAACATTGATGATACTCACTGATTTATAACTAGCGGAACTATTTTCTCCACAGCACATCCCTCAGCTACGCATCTCGGACGAAGCCAATTAAATTTTCGACCACTCTAGACGTGAATATAACGGACCTGGTATTGGGTGAAGTTCTGTAGGGTGAAGACGAGGCCCGTCTCATCCTGTTGGAGTGGCTGTCGGAGGTCGCATAGCTGGCGGAGATGGCCGAGTGTTGCGGCGAGGGCTTCTGGGCGCAGCGCTTGCAGAAAGTTGCCATGAAGATCTTACGGAACTTGTCGCTGAGCGCGCAGTACAGCACGAAGTTGAGGGCAGCATTGCAGGCCGTCAGCAGGTTGAAGAGGTTGCCGAGGAATCGCATCACGTAGTCGTCCTTGGATTTGGGCGTGATCTGTAACGCCCGTCAATGGGTAATCCATCGGTAAATATTGATTGGGTATTCTGTCGGTGACATGCGATTGCGTGGCGAATTGAATATTAGGTCATGAAATCAGATTTTCAGCTGTAACGCACGTACTCTGTTGTTGACAAGTGATTTTATGGCACAGTGATTGATAGGAGTATATGTAGGCATGATATAATAGGAGTATTTAATATTTAGGTCGAGGATAAATATAGAATATATTTTTTTGCCGCATAATGGCGGTTAATCTTAGTAATGATTGTGGAACCTCTATTTCCGGTTTTAAATGAAATTTGAGAATGAGATTGGATTTCTTAATAAGGATGAGCGAATGAAATATGAAAAAGGGCTATAAAAATTTTCAGGCTTCCTGCTATAGAACTAGTTATGCAAGTGATGATTAAAGAATATAGAAACAAACGCAAACATCTTTTTCTCAATACAATGTCAGCTAAAGTGAGAACAACCGCATGTTCCTTGTGAGCAACCTCATGTTCATTGAGAGCAACCGCATGTTCATCAAGTGAGAGAAACCGCATTAGTAGGAAAGGTAGGAATTTGTTCTCGTAGTATGAAAGGCAGCGTAGAGCAGAGCAGAGTAACTGAGTTCGGTGAAGGGAGAGCAGCCACTTAGTAGGAACTTACAGTATGGAAGGAAGTGTAGAGCAGTGCGATGGCAGCGGGGGTTTGGCAGACAAGTGCAAGTACGACAACAGCGATGAGCATGAGGGTTATCTTCTTCTCCTGAGACTGCGCTCTGTTCACAGACTTGTCATGGCGGGGCCGTTCGCTGAGCTTGCTTCGCTCAGCCGTGCTTTTGTTCACAGTGTTGATCAGGAACGAGTTGAAAATTGAGAGAAGCAGTAGTGGCAGTAAGATGAAGGTCACTGCACTGAACCAGTAGAATACCTGTGAGCAAATGTATTTATGAGTACACTCTCTATTATGAAAAAGGAAGCAGTCTCACTAGATTACAGGAATATTACTATAAAAAATCGATGCCATAGAAATTGGAAATTCTCAATCTGTTAACAGTGTGAGAGTTTGCACAAACCTATGAAGTTCTCGTTTTTTTTTTTTTTTTCCTCAGACGAACAATTTGGCTTGAAACATAAATCGAAAAATTATATTTATTTGAAATCCGTAAGAAAAACCCCAAACGAATTAAATTTATAAAAAATTTAAACACTTGATTAATACATCAATCAATATAAAATCAACTGGTATGGTTAGTTGACCTGCTGGTAGACGCCGTTCATGCCCAGGTCGGAGGGGCGTAGAGCCATCCTGTAGGAGGAGTCGTTGCCAGATCCTACAGGGACCTCAGCGACGTGCCACTCATGAGGAGTGGACGCGGTGAGGCTGTAGCACAGCACGAACACTGCGATGATGACCTTCTTGGCGCGGGACGGCGTGCAGAAAACCTGGCGGTCAAAACAAAAAATTAAACCAAATATTTATTAGTAGAATAAAACTTGGTATGGAACTGAGTACCAGCCCAGAGATGTTCCAAATAAAACGCTAAAATTTACGAGTAGAATATAACGAGTCTGTGCTTACGATTGTGGTTAGAAAATCTTTTAGCACAACATATATGCAATAAGAATGAAAAAGAAAAAAATATTTCGATATTCGAATTTAGCATAAAGTGGAATGCAAGAGGTGCAATGATATCTTTAAAAATACAATTTAAATACAAGAATTAAAATGGCAAACTCTGGCACAATGTAAGGAGTTTGTTCTGAATAATATCCCACTTGTCACACGTGGACACACATCAGCAGTGGTTCGAGCACAGGGTAGCTCCAGGACCAAGTCAATACCGCTACCAAATACATCAATATCAATAGTCCTAGAAATATAAATACATCAATATCAATAGTACTGGAATTAATAGCTAATAGAACAATTGTGCTCAAAATAATGTCAAGTGTAAGCAGTGAAGCGACTATGTTTACATCTTTTAGACCAAAAGTGTACAAATCAATGCTCATTCATGTAATTTATCCGTTTAATTACAATAAAAACATTGCTAAAAGAATTGAGATTTTAATCGTGAGTTTTGATACGTTGAAATAAAGTTGTAGGGTATAGTAAGATCATATGTACCATTCCTTAAACTTGGCATATTTAACAATGTACCATTCCTTAAAAAACAATGAGGTATATCTTGACGAATTGTCATTAGTGCTTAAGCGAAAATAATATAACTCAGTACTCACTGCAGTGACTGACAGAGAGCGCATTTTCTCGTGACGAAAACGTGAAGTCACGGACGGACAGACAGACAGACGTGCAGACGGACGGACGGACATGACGAGCACAATATAGGGAATGATTTCCATAAATGAGAAAATGCGCTAAAAAGAACCAATGAAACCAGAATTTTCCTATTGATATCCATCATTAAAGTTAAAAACTTAGCTCTTTGTAAGACTTCGCTAAATAAGTGCAGCAGTTTTGCAAATCGCAATTTTACACTACGTAATTGAAAACTGAGTGAAACAAAATTTAGAATATGAACTCTCGAATTGAAAATTTTTGGTAAATTTTTTATTGTGCGGAATTTGTTGAAAAAAATTTGTCGAAAAATGTTTTGCAAGGCTTTCAAATTATTTGGTGCGGGTTTCGAAACGAAAAAAATTCGTCAAAAGGCGCAAGCACCCAAGGCTTCTCCATTTGAGTGAACCGGGAATGACCAGCCATTGGACTTAGTTTTAAAGCGTTTTAATTTACTAGAAGCGTGCAGCGACGAGAAATGAATTCCGAGTTTCGAGCAAACAAACTTTTGAGGGAACAGAAAATTTTTCAGGCTTGCAAGATCCTTGTTGTATACGGAAAAAATTTACAGCTCCTCAAAATTTTTTTCGGCTATTGTTAAAAATGCAAATTGGAAGAATTTAATGTGTCGAGTTGAACGGAGATTTGCTTGATCGCGAACGATGCGATTTATTAGGACAATATCGAATAAATTTGAGCTTATTAAGTACCTCCTTAGCTGCTAAAATTTACCAAGAATATAAGAAAAATAGAAATTCATAGACGAACGCAACAGGAATAGATCTAACGCTAGATAAAACCATCGAAACAATTAATGGAGAACATGAAACAAATGAGATTTTAAATAATTAAAAGGAAACGGCTTTTATACATGTGATTAGGAGGTTGCACAGGGGCTTTATTTCTTGCAAATTTCTGTGAAATAAAGTCTACTTTATTTAATAGAGTTTCCAAGGAACAAGGATCAAAACAGACTATGCAGATAGAGCTTAATCTGGCACTTGGCGGATTCGTTCGTTTCACAAAACCCTTAGAATCTCTCGAGGCTCAGATTTGTTTGCAAGCTCTCAAGACGATGCTCAGACCAAGAGAATAAACTCAAAAACGGAACTCAGGTTTTACTCCACCGTTCGTGCAACGCTCGCTCACCAATTGAAAATTTGCATGTTGATCAAACGGAGAAATTCAAGTCTCATTCTGAGACACGTTGCTTGTTTCCCAGAATATTTGCTTGAAGTTAAAAGTTTATATTCCTTAGGAAGTACATTTTGTTGAGTTTTAAATTTTTGCCGTTTCATAAAATGCACGTTTCCTTCTCGGTGATCAAATATTTTATGATATTATAATATTTTCCCATATCAGTTTCCTTGATGCCTAAAACCCCGAAACAATTCCAGCAGTAATGCACTGAAGAAATCTTAGGCTATACCTTTCACCTAATATTTTGAAAAGAATTGTATAATCGTGCGATATTTGCAAGAAACTGGTTTCATCAAATGTTCACATCGTGCATGCTTTACAAGCAGAGAGCGAGAAAAACTGTACGGGATGTTGTTCATAATATGGGGTTCATCTTGCGTGTATAAACAGATGAATAATATTCATGTTTTTGCGGATAAACTTTTCAATAATATTTTATTCATTGCTACACATCCTTGATTTGACGAAATTCTCCGATTTGAAGCATTTTCAGGCCAAACGAGCCTCCGACATGCGGATATAAGTAAGTGGAGACAACATTACGAATGAGTCCACACAACACAGCCTACCAAACAGTGTGGGAAGAAACCAACTGTGCCATGCGGTCTCTCATTCTCAGATAATTGCTCATAATAATTTATAGGAGTTCCTTGCATACCAGAAGAACTTGGATCTTTTCATGGCAAAAGGGCGAAGTTGAAATAAGTTGTAGTCCTGACATTGCTGAAAGTTGCAATAACGTTCCAAGATTCAACGGATATGATGTTTACGGATTCAGATTTAACAAATCGTGATAATTTTCATTAAAAGATATAGTGATATAATTTTCATCATCTTAATAGACTGAATTTTATTTAATAGCGACCTCCCGTTTTCTGTTTCGCTGATTAGGTCTATATTTTTTGTACGAGTAATCTCAGCCATCATCTCAGCAATAGAAAAAACCACTAAACAAGCTTCATCTGACATCGAGCGCACGGCAAACTGATCCATGATATATTTGTCGGCCTTGGGTTTTTTGATCATCAAAGGGAACAGATGATCCGGCGTCCGTCAATAGTCCAACAGGAAGCCATTACGGCTGCCGTATTGAGGCAATTGGCAGGCGGTAATTGCGATGTGCGGTAAGTCAACCAGCTCGCTTCTGAGCCGCCATCCTGGGGCCATACTTTCAAAACTCGCTAAGTGAACGTAAGTACTTACGCTCTATTTTCTTGTCTATGATTGGTGGATTTTGCTTGAAAGGCCGTCAATGATTGGCTGATGAACTTACGATCTCTTAACTTTTCTTGAAAGTATGGCTTGAAAGGCCGTCAATGATTGGCTGATGAACTTACGATCTCTTAACTTTTTTTGAAAGTATGGGCCCAGCATTACAAAGTAGAACTCGGCTACCGTCTATAAATGAACTGAAAGTGTGTTAAATATTGATAACATTTTAATGAAGTTGTGCATGATCTAAAATTTGTCCAATAATTGGATTCTATCACTCATTCCAATATTAAATTAGGGATTAAAATCGTACGTGCATGATGAATAGAAATTCAATCATAGATGCTAGTGCAAAAAGCGTATAGTTGAATTTGCATTTGGCAGGTAAAAAAATTATCCATATGGTTCAACAAATGCTTTCTTATATCAGCAGCCCCTTTCCTGACAATGTTGGCGATTTGATTAGCAGCACAATTTAATCCTTGATAATTTCAGACGGAATTCAAGCACCGCAATACTAAGGCGTTTTAATTAAATTCCTTGCGCGCATCCCAAGGGACGGCACGACAAACACTCGTTCGGTTCCTACCAGGATCTCGGTCGGTCAGGTATGCATACAATTAATTACCTGTGGAAAGTAGGTTTGCATCAGTTGTAGAATATTGTACAGAAAACTGTGATGTATCGTATGTTTTTGCTAAGGAAGGCGTGGATACATTGTTTTAATTATTTTGCTATAAAAAGGAAAACTTCGAAATGCAACACACGTCAAAAAATACTCCAAGTAGGTACCATGCAGCGCTTTGGCTTCGCCTAATATGATAGTAGTTTACTTTGTTTTACTAATTTCATTTACTGACTATACAAAATACAGCACTCTGAATTGCAAAAGGCATAAACTACACCATCCAGTAATGTCCGTGCTGAAACAAAAGTCATCCTACTAAAGGATTTCCTAGATATGAGAGCCTAAAAATTTCTAGCTTCGTCATCTTTCAACCCCCACAGTCCATGCCATCACTTTCAGAACCTACCCCCAACACCCAGCAAATACTCAACTCTCCGTATAATCACTACCTCACAATACTCAACTCCATACTCCAGCCAACACACCCAGCAACTTCATCAAACACAGACATCTAAACATAAACGCAATGTCAAATCCACAAATAAACAATATAATAGAAGACATACCACAAGACATCAGCTATAAAAAAAGCTGTTGAACCGGGGGACAGATTGCACCTCAGCAGACTTCGCTGGGACCATCATCCATTATTATACTCCTAATAACATTGATTGGACAACGCTCAATTGGACCTGTCATGCACTGCCTCACACAGTCAAACATATTCTGCTAGAGTGCCCGGAGCTGGCAGCTACCTGAATATGTGACGGTATAACCTCAAGCGCTCAGCTTTGGCCCGAGCTGGCTTGGGTGGTGGATTTCTTGCTCAGCGCGGGCTTCCTGGAGTGACCAGACTCGGGGAACATCAACTGCCTAGCGAGCAGTATATTATTGCACAATGTTGTAATTTCTCTGGAAAAATATCTGCCAGACCTACACACAGTTATTAAGTAGTCAGTCAGTATAGTCAGAAAAGTCAGTAACGCAAGCTAACACATCCAACAAACTTTTTGGACTAATCAGACGCTCATACGAGTTCCTAAATGCAGAAGTGATGAAACAGTTGTTTGTTGCTGTCGTGCGCCCGAACCTAGAGTTTGGAAACGTCGTGTGGTCACCGAAATTTGAAAAGGGCAGAAATTTAATAGAGAATGTTCAAAGACGTGCAACAAGGATAATTCCAGGCTTGAAGGGCAAGTCCTATGAAGAAAGATTGAAGATTATGAAGCTTCCAAGCCTCAGTTATCGACGTCTGCGTGGGGACCTCATTGAAGTATACAAGTATATTCATGGTCTATACAAGGTCCCCGAAGGATTAATAGAATTTGAAACAAGAACCAACACCATGAGCCACAGCTATAAGCTAAAAAACTGCGCTGCAACTTCTCCACGCGACAAAATTTCTTCTCGCTTCGAATCACCGACATGTGGAACAGCCTCCCCGATGACATCGTTGGCGCTCCAAGTATGAACGCGTTCAAGAACAGACTAGATAAAGCTATGGAAAAAGATATGTTCAGATTTGAAATGCCTAGCACCTTATCGAACTCGGTGGAAGTCTAGTAGCTACTTCAAACTATCGTCAGTCATGAAAAGATCCGGTCAAATGACACGATTTTAGATCTTCTATGAACAAGTCACGAAAAGGAAAAGAATCGGCGACAGGCCACATCAGGCCTACGCTTCAGCGCCGAGATCACTATGTTATGTTATGTTGTTATATATCCAGTTTACCAACGAGGATTCTACTCAAGTTCATAATTTTTGTGCTAATTTGAACGAAAGTTTGCATGCAGACACGATGGCCACTAAGCAGTACGGTCGGGGAAAAAAATTAATTTTCAAGCAGATTCGTGGTTTCCAGAACGATGAACTAGTGCAATACGATTGTGTTGAGAATATTGACCCCATTCCAAATATTTGTAACCATGAATCGCTGATAGTGATATTAAAGACAGGCGAATTTCGCAAGTCAATGTTAATTCGTTCGAGGTCTAAGTTAAATCGAAGAGCGTTCCATGAAGAGCGTCGACATCCGAATCAAATAATTTTACAGTAGATAAAATCACCTAAAGTTCATAAAAAGATCAACGGAGCCTAAAAACATTTTTACACTGAATAACTCGGCAACCAGTGCCATCTAGCGGTGTATGAGTGAAACAGAGCTGCTCTTGTTATAAAAGTCGTACGTGTCGCCTCGACTTCGATCCTAACTTCCGCGTCATAATATACCGGTGTTCCTTTAACATTTCGCTCCTCAGATCCCATTGTTGAATCTGGAGCTTTATTTGAGAACATGGAAACAAGGTAGTCATAAAGAAACGAGTGGCAGCTTCTTGCCTTTAATGCAGGGAGGCTGACATAAGAAGATTTCACTTGAAATAAGCTCAGTCTTTCAAGAAAATAATTTGGCATGATGCCGAAATTTCCTGCCGTCCCTAAGAAGGAAGCAGCAACAGTTGGCACGTGTCATTGCCTAAAAATTCCTACAAATAAATGAAACAATGTTTCTTTATTGGTCCCAGTAGGCAGGCAAGTTTGAGTTGAATATACGCGTCTTGGAAACAGGAGCCATTTTGAACGCATGAAATACCCCCTTGATATCCTCTAATTTTGGTCGAACGGTTTCGACGTTCATTCAGGATTTTTCCCGCACCTGCTCATGCAACCTCGCTTGTGAATAAAAATTATAGGAGCTTGATTCATGCAATGGTGAACATCTAAGATGGAACCACAGGGAAAAATCAGGTCAAAAATGCAAATAATGCGACGCAGTAAAAGTTTAGGTCTCAGAGGGCACTAAGATGAAGGTCTAGTCGCATCAATATTTCAAGAATAAATGGACTCTTCGTATTCTCGAGCACAGCTCGCATCTTGTGTAGGATGACGAGATGATGTTGCTGGAAGAACCGCACACAGAAAGCTTCCGCATCGCACGAGAATCTCTGCTTTGACTTCAGAGAATACGTATATGAAAGCGCATTCGTTCTCATTATTCGTTTGTTCAACATCAAATAAAATAATGCAAAATCCATGAGGAAAATAGGGAGAAATAACGCTGAATGGAATGATTAATAATTAACAGCCGAGTATTGACGAATATTTCTATAATACTTGCTAGTTGATTAATGGACCTAGTGCGTATACAAATAAACAAAGAATAAACACATAATTCTGAAAGATACCAGTCAATTAATAAGCTTTTTATAGCCTCATTAACGTCACTAGTTTTGCCATCATCATAGACCAAGCACATGTGCAACTGTAAATATTATTGCGCCTTCAGTGAGCACAAACAAAACTTTACGGTCGGAAGAAATGAATGAGTTAGATTGTCAGAATAAACCATTTTATTTATTCTGAAAAGCCAGATCAATGACTGAACTTTTGACTTACATTCTTCTTGATCGGGTAGCACACGGCGATGTAGCGCTCGACTGTGAATGTGACAGTCAACCAGGTTGACGTTGCACCTGAAACGAACGAAAAATGGGATCAGTTCTCTGTATAATATTAATAAAATTATTCAATTAAAAGAATGAATATAGAGGACCTAAAAATTAATTTATTACAAGTGCAGTCAAACAATGGAAAAATATAACTCAGTACTCACTGCAGTGAGTGTCAAAGAGCGCATTTTCTCGTCGACGAAAACTTGAAGTCACGGACAAACGGACAGCCAGACGGACAGACAGACGGACATGACAAGCAAAATAGCGCCTTTTTTCTATAAATGAGGAAATGCGCTAAAAAGAGTATGAATCCAAAATATTGTTCGCCAATGCTGTGATTTGCATTTTTATCTCAATGAAGTGCCCGTTTGCAGAAATAAATCGGATATGTTCTTTCGAAAGAAATTTCTCTGGTAACGAAGAATCTCCTCCGATAAATGCCCCGTCTAGAATTTATTGATAAAGTTTCCCATGAGCTGTAAACTAATACAGAAAATGCATTAAAAAAGAATATTTGTGCTGTAAATCCGTAGCAAAAAAATCTGCGCAAAAAATTGTGTGTCAAAGGAATGCGTCTCTTTGAGCTATATTGAATTCGCGGAAAATATATGTTTCTAAAATGTTATTACTTCGACTCTAATCACGAAGTAAAAATGAGTCTTCGTCGTGGTCATATTAAAAAAGAACGCAAAAGGCTAAGCTTAGTGATCCTCTTCTGGGAAACTTATTAGCTAGTGAGTGCAAGCCACCACAAATATAGGAATAAAAATGATATGAAAATATTATCTTTTCAAATATATTATTTTCTCTGTTCATGAACAGTCAAAATGAGGAAATGACAAGAGTTTTTTGTCAGTTAAGCATTAGACACGTAATTAGATTTTTAATTCTCATTTGAACATTTTGTTCGCAGCACGGAATTTCCCGACGATCACAAGCGAAAAAACATCTAATTTCATTGAAACTTTGATGGCTTAATAGCTCAAACTGAACTATTTCCGGACTTTTAGCAGTTAATAAACTTTATAATCAAGTCACGGAGAAAAGCTTGGAACACTCGATCTGTACGCGACATGCAGTGGCAATCTTACGTTTATGACATTAAAGTGAGACAATTGCTTGACAATGTGACGTCACTTTTGTCGTTTTGACTTCATTCGGAAGAAGCAAATAGTTTCCAAGGTTTGTGAGCTTTTTCTTCAGAAAGCAATAGAGCAATCGGTAAATCCACATGAATATTAATAGAATCAAGTAAATTTTCCAACTTAAGCCGCCAATTGAAATTGCCGATTACGGCGCTATTGTTTAAAGAAAGCTTGAAGTGTTCAAGACTTATTTACTTAATTAGATCCCTTTAATTGCTTCAAGAACGATTGCATTCATCGATGATGATATAAAGATATTCAAAAGAGTCTGAATTTAGCAAAAAATAAGAAAACCATTAAATTTTTAGCAAAAACTCTACATGAAAGGTCGGAAACACAGCAGGAACGGTTTGTTTTTCTTAATCAATGTAGCGAGTAACATCCTCGTGAGATTCCTTTAAATATTCATCAAGGCTCGAATCTTTACATTATTCTTGCGAACTTTCCCCACTTTCTAGCGGACAATCCTCTTGAGTGAGGAGAGGTCGCCTTGTCGCTAAGAAAATCTGTGTATTTATTCCGTGTCGGCGCAGAGCACAGCGCCAGGCGTGGCTTGTCATCATAAATGCATACAAGACTTTGTTTGAGCTCGCGGTGCAGGGTAAGACACATCAGGCGACCTTCAAGTGAATGCATAGGAAGACAAAAGTGCCCGTATGATTGCCTGGAGGAATAGCGGCGCTCATGGATTACAGCGGACTGTGTATTATGAATTTCATGAGTTCTAAGAGCGGAAACTAATTATAATTGAACTTCGAGTTCAAGAATTATTTCTTATTTCAACTAAAAATCTAACTGTATATCATGGATTGCTTCCGTATCAGGGAAAAATTCCGAATTTTCTCCAGCACTTCGCTTCCAAATACTGCACCGAACAGCTTCCAATTTGAGTTTTTATTTCAATATCGTGACAGAAATATTGTGGCAGAAACTAAAGAAGAGCTGCGCATTGTTCGAGATGATTTCCAGTTCACAGTACTAGCGCTTACTGCGTACGAAGGCTACGGCTTGCTAATCATATGCTAAGATGAGGAGTTGCTGTAAATAAATTAGTTGTGAGGAATAAAGAAAATTACAACTGGCACTAACTAAACCAAATGATAAATATTGAAATTAATTATGAAAAGCACTAAATCTATTCACTGCTATCGAACTAGTCTTGAGCCTTGTCAACAAATGTGACAAATGCAGGGAGATCTGAAAGTAATTATAGGATGAACGTGAAGCGCAGGTCATGTATGAACCGCCGATAACTAATGTATGCAGTGAACGCATCCTAAAATAAAAATTGCTTCAGGATTATGGAGTGCGCGGGAGGACTGACCGACATTCTAATATTTCAGACTGAATGGCCATTGAAAAACGAACGATCTTACAAATATGATAACAAGTTCTCATATATGATAGACTCGATGCTAATGTAATTCAAGTTCATTATATTGCATCAAACACGAAAATATTTACATTAGGTAATATCATACTTTCTATGCAACAATCACTACTATTTTTAACACGATTGTGGCCCGAACATGAATGATTATCACTTCAATATCGTAGGTGTGTTATCTTTATAAGAACTGTCTGGATTTATGCACTGAAAGCCAGACTTGAAGTTACCTATAGTTACTTATAAAGTAATTTATATACTTATATATAAATATATAACCGCTTAAGCCGCGGTGATTTTATGACATATATCGCACGTCCCGACGTCTATTGATCGAATTATAGTCCATATACAGTTAAAGCCTTCCAAGCTGTCAGGCTGTTCGTCCTATTTACTAATTTTGAGAATTTAACAACAGAAACTTAAGAGTTAATGACAAAAAATGTATGTTACACGCAACTCCAAGATTTCAAATAGGGTTTACTAACACGAAACTATAAAACATTACCTACCCGATCTTTCTAAGCATAGAGCTCATAAGACACTTTTTTCTCGCGAAAAGATTAATTAAAGAAAAAAGCTAAAGACAAAAATCGACAGAACAGAGAAAAAAGCCTGGCAAACAGTCACTGAAAAGAAAATCTCAAATGAGGCAGTTTCCTTTGTGGGCATCAAAACCACACAATTCTTTGCCCTCTTTCATTAAAAAATTCTTTCATTAAAAAATAATTTATGTTGTCTACAAAGAACTGCCGACACCGGCAGTCTTCTGAACGCATTCAAAACAACTCAGAGTTTTGCGGACAAAGCGAACAATAATACGGGCCTGTTAACACGTTTCGAAAGCGCAATGTTTTCACCGTCATTTGTACAATAGACGTGCCTAACAAAATTATTTCAAATGGGATTTAAATTATCTGGTGTGGATTATTTAAAATTCGAGTTATGATGAATAGTAAATTTGAGTCCTCTTGCTCATTATTCATTGAAGACAAATTCAGTAACGCTAGTCAAAGAATTAAATCTATGAAAGAACCAAATTTAACGACTGCCGCATTCTTTATCAAACACGGTATCAATAGGCAGAAAAATATGGAAAAAATTTTTGACCAAACGTTTTTAAATAACTGCAAGTTAGTTAAATTATTTCAAAGCGAATTTAAATTCTTCTGTGATACCAGGCGCCCATTTTCAACAATTGGTTGTTTAGAAATAAAAAATCAGATAGTGGGTTGTCACACAAAATTAATAAACTTCTTTATAGAGTTTTCGTTTTACGAGTAAGTACAACAATCATCCATAAGTATATAGTTTAGCCGAATTGACTAAATGAAAAAAGAAACTCTACGGAAAATTAAACTGACATTTCAGTTATTTAGCTCATTCCAGTTTGAGTTTAATTACTCAAGCATTTTCTAAAACAATCACATTTGGAAAAGGAAATGGGGTTCTGAAAAACTTTCAATTTTCAACCTACTTAACTTATTAATTGATTGATAGAACTAAGAGATTTAAGTATATTTAAAATTGCGATTTCAAATTGAGTAACTTGAGTCTTCAATAAAACTTTTGGTCTGCATGACGCCAGGAATGCAAGTCGACAATACCCAAATGATCGAAGACAGTACAAATGTTAAGATGGTAAAAATTGCGATCAATAATGTTTATAAAACTATTAATATTTAATCAAAGATTGGCGACAGTAGTGTGACTAATTGATCTTACTTGAAACCTCGATAAAACTTTCGGCAAGACATCAGAAACGATAATTTCGATAATCTGATATGGTCAAAGATCTTAACGCTTCATTAGGTTACAAATTCTGAGCAATAGATGTTCGAAAATTATTGAAACTCAATTATTGTCTAGCGACAATAGTGTTGTGTATTAGTTTCACTTGATTCTGATCGATAACTGTTAGAAAACTATTGAATTGAATTAAACGGATGGAGAAAATAGTTGATAGTATCAGTATTACTTGATTCTGACCAATAAACATCGAAAACTAATGACATTTAATAAAAGGCTAGCGACAATAATGTTAGTATTAGTCTCACTTGAGGCGTCGACGAACCACATAGCAAAGCGCGAGAAGTGCCAGTAGACCCAAGTGTGCGGTTCCCTCATCCCAGGGTGATGTTGCAAGCTCAGCGAGAAGAAGAGAAGCAAGTACAGCATATCTGACAGTGCTAGGGCTGTGAGGTAAAAGTTCGTAGATGATCTCATGGACTTCCTGGTAAGAACTGCAATGGTGATAATATTGCCACACACTCCGATCACAGTGATGAAGGGAACAAGCACGATTTGCACGACGAATCTCATCTCCTCGAGCTGCACCTTCATCTGTTCGATCTCAGGCTCGAGGTCTGACATTGCGTGCGTCGCTTCGGTTGTGTTCAGGAATCCACTCCCTTCAAAGTCGTCCACCCACGGGCCGCTCTCATTGGCCGCCATGTTCTGTGGGAAAAAACATGATATTTAATGACAGAGAGTGGGGATATACGCAAATAGTTAAATTAATGTAAATAATGAATACTTCGTTGATTACGGATGAATCACGTATCACGGACTTGAAAATATGCAGATAACTAAGTTTATTTTGTATAGAATGAAGCAATCAAAACTGTAGTTTATTTTCTTTTCTATGAACAAATAAAAATCGTTAATAGGTTTCTCTGAGCATTAAATTGGCCTAAATAAAAAACATAGGACACAAGACATTTAAAGAATCTAAGCCAAAGTATATAACAAATGCCATAAAGTCACCGAGCTCTCATTTCAATTTTGCGTTTGCACTTTGATATCAAATTCGAACGGCACAAAACGGATCGAAAACACGCAACCAATAACAGAACGAAATGAAGCGCCGTTGCAGTGATGTTCTGCCGTATTCAGAATAAAAAGTTTGAATCATTTACCACAACACAAATCAAGAATGGAAGGCGATCCCTAATTGGTCAAAATTTTTCATATATCACGCGTATAATACAAATAATACAATTCAAGTATTTCGCTCTAGCTCTGATATAAATAATTCACGGCCATAAATGTAAAGGCGGTCGGTAATTGAAGACTGCCACAGGGCCAAAAAAATTTTGTCAAGAAACAAAAATTCTGAACTCCAAGACAAAAAATTTAATGAGCTGCTGGCACAAGTCTGGGTTACGCGTATGCAAAATAAAACGTTTAATTTATTCCGTATTCCATTATATTGCACGAGAATTAAATAAATCCGGTGGCTTTTGAAATGGAATTTTAATATGCTTATGTCGGGAAGATTATTATTCAATTGAGGAGGGTTGAACATTTTAATTAATAGACCAGAATGTGCCAATATCAATTGCAGATAATTAGGTAACTTGTAAGTAAATTAACGCCAGCAAAATTCTCCATGGCAAAAATATTGAGTTTTCTTGGGTGAAAGTTAGATAAATTGCTGGCATAAACAGCAAATTGTAAATACGGATAAAAATACTTCATATTTTATCAAGAATAAATCTAGAGCTTGATCTCAGGCCAGCCAAAATGTTTGTGCGCGCTCCGTACATACGACAAAGCTTGGCCATTTATTTTAGGTTTTAAAATAGAATCTTGATGAGTAAGCCCTTCGATTATAGCATATGTAGCGCATGAACATTCCTTGAGGTTGAATAACTTTTCAGTCGTAATTTGACTCTGAGCTGACTTGGCTGAATTTAATGCGCTCGATCAACATCCGTTTCATCCAAGTTTGGAACATATATGTAATATATACTCACTACAACACGTGATAGCGATGAATCTACATGATTCCTCATTGGCCTCATACTCGCAGAAGTAAAAGTTAAATAAATGGTGACGATTAGTGATATTAATTCATATCTGCATCATTTCATCTGCGAGAAATTTAGAAAAAAGTATTCATAATTAAATTCTCTTAACATAAGCCAGGCACCAATTTTACTACCAAATTCAAGAAATTCACACTGAACGCATGAAGCGCAGAAATTTGAACAATGTTTGCAAGACTTTTAGTTTGAGAAGTTTAATTCGTTTATAATATTTTTAATGAGAAGTATTATTATTTTAGAGTCCATATTACTTAAGAAAATTATTAATTATTTAAAAATTGAAATCCAAATACAATTCCATTTATCGCTCTTACATCAAGCAAAAGTTCAAAGGCGCTGCAATGAAATCATTAATTTATACTTACAGTGCTCTACCATATGGGAAGTTCGAACATTTCTCAAGAATCACACACACGTTACAGGAAACGCGTTCGGGTGCTAGCTGAGCGAAATGACGCGTCTAGAAGTAAGGATGTGAACCAGTGAACCTAACTCAATACTGGCAAATTGAATCGTCGGAGAGAAGCTAATGGAGCAGCATTGCCTTAGGTCTTGACTCCTAAAAAAATTGGCGTGGAATAAATTTGTGGCTGAAAGACAATCACAGAAAAATGTCACACAACTTTGACGGAATATTTTTTTAGTAGCTGTATGAGGACGACGGGATTCGCCAAAAATTTCCAATGAGTTGAAGTGAATTATTCAAAATTAAATAATATTTTATAGATAAAATTTTACTGTTTTCCTCTACTTGTTTTCGGAAATGCGGGATTTAAGATATTGTAAAGCAGATCAAAATTTAGCTATGAACTAAAAGCGTTGCAAAATCGGAATGATATGTGCTTTCAACGTTGAAGAGTTTCTTTGAAACTTAAAAGTGATACTTCAGAAGACTTTCAAAAGTGAGAGAAACTAGGCTTATAATACTCTTAATATTGACATTATTATAGAGAAGTGAGAGGTGAAAGTTCCTTTGTCGTCTCAGAATCATGGTTTGTAATAGGAAGGTCCATATTTCGAATAACACTCTGTTCATTTCTACAAACCATATCCTAAAATTTATTTAGATTTTGCGTTTCTTAAAATGAAAGCATAATGGAAAATGTAAACAGTCTCGTATTTCTCAATCCAGGCACTATTTTATAAACTTTTGTTTGAGTGAGTCAATGTCAACAATCAGTAGAACAAAAGGATATATTGATATCAAGTTACAAAGTACGTTAAAACTTGCAGCATTTTAGTTAAAAATAAATCAAAATTTTAATTAATAGCTTACTTAAACTAAAAAACAGGAAAATGTTAATTACAATTCGTAAACACTTAAACAAATCAGATTAAAATCAGATTAAACTCATGCCAGTCTCTCCTCGAGAAAAATGAAAGACTGGACTGTAGCAACCCTCTTAGCACAAAGTTAATTCAACTAACGGTATAAAAACAGAGCCCCGCATTAGAGGGGAACAAACTACGGCTCCAAGAAAGGAACCTGGCAAGACAATCTTCCAGTTATTGCACTTCGGTCCATTGAGTCTCAATACAAGGATTTCAATTCAGCCATTTAGTGTCTTCAGGAAAGACCAGAGTGAGGACGTGAAACATTGACGTGAGTGGTACAATTCGAGCAGAAAACCACAGAGCTGGGAGAGAGGAGGCGATGTGTATACAGCGCTACTTATTAACACTCGCCTGGACTAGAGCAGGGCTACAGGCGGTCTAGCACAGCATTATGGTTTTATTATTATTCCAACTATTTTATTGTCACAGCTGACTCGTGCTCTTAGACCCCAAGATGGCGGCTGACTCGTACTCTCAGACCCCAAGATGCCAGCTGACTCGTACTCTCAGACCCCAAGATGCCAGCTGACTCGTACTCTCAGACCACAAAATGCCGCTGACTCGTACTCTCAGACCCCAAGATGCCGGCTGATTCGTACTCTCAGACCCCAAGATGCCAGCTGACTCGTACTCTCAGACCGCAAGTTACATATATCAGTGAGCACAGGCCTCGACAATCTCCAGCTACTCAAGACAGCCGCAGGCGTTAAGACAATATTGCGGCTTCTGTAATCAGCGTTGCAATATTGGCTCCAACGAAACATTCATTAGACCAACCTTTGCAAATAAAGAAGGGAATAGGGTGTCAAGTATTGTTTAATGAATGAACAATTATTGTAGAAAGTTGAAATTTCCCAACATCTTTCGCGAGGTTTGGTTCAGTAAAAAAAGTCGAAGACGGAGAATTGCTTACATCGCTAAAAAATTGTACATGGTATCTATTTCTTTATTATCCATTTCAACAGAATAATTATAAATACTTAACTGTAGACACAATTTTAAAAATCAATTCTGCAGACACTCTAAAGCATTATTTCATAACGGGCGTTTAGGGCAAAAAATCATGCTGGCTTTACGGGTTGAAAATGACGTATAGTAACTATTTGTATTACTCCGGTAGTCATGGAGACGGTTAAATTAACCGACATTTGTTATCAAATAGCCTTTTTTTAATGGAAAAGCAGGCATTAGAATAGTCTCACAACGCTGCAAGTTGATGTAAACAGTCGTCTTTTGTTCAAGTTGCTAGCGAGCAAGAACCCCTCCAGGTTACGAGCAAAGTTCTCCTCTCAGGAGAGTTTAATTGATACGCTAGAACTTGGGCAATTTATAAAAAAGTTTCACGGTTTCATGTTGAACTCAAATTTCTTGAGGCGCTTCCAACTTGAGCCGAGCATGCAGACTAAAGATCGTCTTTACATGAATTCAGCGAAAGATGAAGTAGTCGGAATTTTTCTTGCTTATGCAAGAAGGAAAGCAAGTGCACAGTACGAGTTCGCCTTGTCTTTAAATTTTAGATATAAATCGATAAACTAGCAGCTCGGTTTTACAATTAGGATAAAACTAAAGTATGCATGAGGCAGATTGACAGGGTCTGCATGAATGTGGTAGTCTTTAGAGTGGCTGGACATTTCCAACCCTTAAAGCGTTAAGCAGATTCGTAAAATCCGTTATTAATCAATAAAAGAATTTAAATAAATCAAGTAGGCTAAATGAACCTCGAATTCTAATTTAAATACATTGAACAGGTAAAAAACCGGCAGGAAACTCTTACGATAAAATGGCATGAAAACGATTCAGCCCCACGAAATTATTGTGCAAAAGAGTCCAGTTCCAACACGTTCGCGGGCATCGTGAGTGACCTCACACAGAAACTACTCTCGCCAAAAACTTCAAGTGCTATAACTAGAACTCAAATTTCGTCAAGTACTTTGCCAAGAACCTTAATTACTTCAAGTACTTTAACAAAAATTTCATGTACTTCATCACGAACTAAGATTACTTCAAATAGTTTAATAAGAACTTATGTACGTCACCCAAAAATGTAAGTACTTCACTAAAAACTTTCATCTTCAATTTTCGGGCAACGCTGAGAGGCAGTAGTGTGAGAGGCAGTGGCGGCTGCAGCGTACAAACTACCACCAAAATTATAGAATATCTTCGGAAATTCATCAGGCTTATTATTTATGTTGTGAATAAGTTTATCAGAAGCTCTCAGAACAAATTATTGAGAGCCGAGAGCTGCAATCGGGAGGCAATGAGATTGCGACGACCGCCTAATGCCGCCTGATGGCCGTGCTTGCAGATTCTGAGAGCGCCTCAGAGTTTGTCATTTGGCGCTGTGTAAAATTTGGATCTGACTAACATCATATCACTATAATTTTGTCCGCTTTACTCGGGCAATGATGGTAATGATCAATGATGCAGAGGTTTCAGGTAATACTGAGTAAGGTAATCACAATAATTAAAGAGTCATATTCATTGTGAAGAAATTGAGACCTCTGCTCTAATTCAAAAAATTTCTTTCTGAAATGATCGTAGAATGTTGGTATGAAAAAGTGTATCTGTTAAATACAATCAGAAATGTGTTCAAGTTTGTGCAAAAAGCATGAAATAATTAATAACACCAAATAATATTCTTTTGTTTAGCTTGTCCAGAAATTAACGGCTTGCTCTATAGGCCAATGAACACTGCAGAATTAAATATTTGATGCTGACATGGCTTCTTTACACAAGTAAATACCTACACTCACAATATTCTGCAATGAATATGGCGCGAATACGAACGCATTTGAAATCGCACTAAATGAAAATGACAGCGACTGTGACTAATAGTTCCCATACTGACTAATGTCATTGAGGTTACGACCAACAGAAAATAGCATGAATTTCTTTATGAACACGAAGAATTAATGAAAAATACCAGAAAATGCCGCAAGACCCAGCGGGAAATTTCTACACACAATAAGAGACAGAGATAATAAACAACTTAGTGGCGACGTCCAAGTCAGAAGCCTTTTGGTGGTAAGAACTTGCGGAGGTGACGCAAGTTTGTCACTCCGGGAGAGCATCGATTAAGACTCTCTCTCTCATCACAAGTTGGCAACACAGCAACCACGAAACGGGTCACAAAACATGCAACTTGAAATCACGGAGACAAGAAAAAATCGTCATTCATTGATTGTGAAAGTTGGAGTTCAACGGAGGTTCCAGACAGAGGGGCTGGGGGTCTCTTAAAGGACCGAAATTTCTGGGTTTTTATTCGCTCGTCTTGGACGAGGGCAAAAATATTGAGTCATAATTAAGCACTCCAGTCTCTGCAGAGACGCAAACATGAAAGACCAATGGAATTTCTCTGTAAATCTAACTCGTCAGAAATAGATTTATCAGTTTCTCAGTTTCTCCCTTGGCAGGATTGCAAAAAAGTCGTCGGAGATCACACTTGATATTTCAGTATCCATCTTGCCAGTTCCATCTTTTCTTGAATTGACGATCAAGTAGATAATAATTGAAAATAATCGCGAAAAATTCTTTGCAATAATGAAAGATGTCCTTGAATGTAAAGTGTTACTGAAAAATGTTCATTATTGATCAAAATAACTAAAAACATCTCCATCAGGATTACAACTCTGCTGATTAATCCAATGCTGAGGATGGTTAAGCTGAGACAACGGATATACGCATTGAAAAGCCATGAGCTGCACATGAAATATTGGGTGTAAATAAGTAATTACTTTAAAAGGATACTGCGAGGACAGTGGATACACCGCGGGAAGTGGATATTCCGAGGGAAGTGGACACTCCGAGGAAAACCGTCACATATTACAATTAAAAAATATAACTCAGTACTCACTGCAGTGAGTGACAGAGAGCGCATTTTTTCGTCGACAAAAACTTGATGTCACGGACAGGCGGACGGACAGACGGACAGACAGACAGACGGACATGGCGAGCACAATAGTGCATTTTTTCCATAAATGAGAAAATGTGCTAAAAAGATGACTAGGATACAGAAACTGATGAAATACTGCATGAAGTAGTAAGATGCGAGATCATACATTTTAAAGAATGCTAAAAATAGTAATTTCAATTTGCTGCCATAATAAAAAATAAGAGGAGAAATCGTCTCACTTTTTTGGCTATAAAATGAGTAAATATGTCACAAAGTCACACAATTTTCTCTGCCTCGATCTGTCCCTAAGCTATAATTTTGTCTTGTGGCGAACGCTCATCTCAAAAAACATCAACCATCTTATAAAATAACTTGCAAACTTTGGAATTAACAGGGCGAAAAGTGTTGTTTCCTTTCAAATATTTCGTACGCCCACAAACAGATTCCAACGATCCAAGCTCTAGATTTCAAGTAGCAAAATTGAGCAAATGTCTGGTCATTGCTTCTGAGTGAGTAACACGATTCAAGAGAGCGGATGAGCTTCGTTTGGTATGCATAGGACAGCTGAAAATCCGTGGTTCAGATACGAGACTTGCGCTAACCTCTCGGGAACAGTCCTGAACAACTTCGATGTGCCCACGCAGCGATTCTCGGGCTGAGATTTCGCTTGAAAAACGCCTGCTGAGAAATTTGTGATGTCGAGCGTCTAGAGGCCGTATTATCTAAACTCGCTCAAGTAGATTTAGCAGCCAAAGCAACTGTAGCGGTTGCTTTCTCGTCTGTGATTGGGCGATTTTAGCTCGGAAAGCTGTTAAGGATTGGCTGAGGGAGTTACAAACTTTGAAATATTAACACCCTAGTGCCACAGTTCGTGAACGAAAGTCAATGAATGCGTAGCGACCTCATACAACGACAATTGCGGGAGTTGCGAAAAAATTAGGAGTTGTTGCATAATGTTAATTTTAGTCAACAATTTAGATTTGTACGCGAATCTATTAATATGGCTTGTAACGCAGAGTATCAATATATTTCACAAAAATTTTCATTAAGGACTGTATGGGTTGAATTTCACTGGGCTACAGAATAATATAAGGAATAATTGTAATGATTTATGCCATAAATAAATAAATGTTATGGCAAATAGATTGTAATGATTTACCGAATTATAATTTGACGGATCTGTAAAACAATAAATTAATTGTTTCCAGCATCAGATGACCGCTTGACGATGCAGTTGAGAACGAAACACTCTTGTAACATTCGCACGTCATCTCGTGGTGGTTGATCAACCGATGAACGCTGGACGATGCACTTGAGGGCGCGAAAGAGCGGCTCTTAATCACGCGAATGTCAGGCAGTAAATCGTCAACCGAGCAGGTGCACTGGAGAGGGTCGCCTCGAATTGCTGCTTTCTAATTAAGCCCTTGCGGGTTTCCAACGCACCAATTGAAATAAGGCTTCCTAGTGGAGCATCGACGCTACCATGGCAACAGGAAATTCTGAAAATAGGGAACGCGGATGATGAGATGTGGCTTTGAAACACCAAGACTGAAGGGGGAAAAAATTCAGGAGACTAAGCTTCTAATGATCAAAAGGTAGGATGCAATAGCCAACAACTGGGAACAGGATGACTCTTAACTGCTGATTCATGGACATGTTTAGCGCAATAGCGAGCTACAAAAATTCCACAAACCTAATTAATTCCGCTAAATTCGAACCAGAGCTGGAGAAATTTTTACACTACAGACAATAAATGCATTTAGAAGCCCTTTATCGGGACGAAGAGTGAGTTTTAGTCTATGCTCTATATGAATGAACGCGTTAAAAACCACGGTTTCATGTAAGAGTTAATAACGAAACAGTAATTCATCGGAGTGCCATGAGCCGCAGCACATTAATGGAATAATGTTCGAGAAGATTGGCAGAGTTACCGGTAAGCGATATCGAGAGGATATTGGCAAGCCAGGCCCGGTAATATGACCTGCCTGCACACAGATTGCGTTCTCTCGAGCAATTGCGCACGATCCCTTCTTTTCAAGCGGTGAAGCAAGAAGCCAATGTAATTTTTGTGGCTACCGAGGAATGCTAGTGAACGCAAGTAATTTTAGTTGCAACTGCCTGATTTTAGTTGCCTCAGGGTAATTTAGTAACCTCATGCTAATTTTTATAAATGCATGGTAATTTCAGTAGTTGCTAGGATATTTATGAAACGGCTAGGTATTTTTAGTAGCCACAGGGTAATTTTTGCAACTGATGAGTAAATTTAGCACAGTAGCCGCAGGGTAACTTTAGTAAGCAACAGGATATGATAATTCAACAAAGAGAACGTAATAATTTTTTGGGGCAGAGAGCACGCATATTTTTATTCAGAGGTTCAACAAGAATCCACTGATAGAATCATCGCCTAAAAATTTCCCTACGATTTCTTATAAAACCACAATTTAGCAGATTCAAGCCAGGTGAATCAGGGATGTTCTAGAATGAGCTACTGCAATGGGTGCGGCTATGAATTCATTAATTATAAACTCGCTATTTTGCCTGCGTCGTGCGTTACAGCTCCATGGTGTCTCCTTGAGGCTCTGAGAGCGCGGCAATAAAGGACATTCTAGAGGTGGTCAGAAGCCGTGGCCTCCAGATGACCATTCCAGCCTGACTACCTGCAGCTCGAGCATTAATCTCCGAGAACGGAATTTATTTGCTGCAAATTTAACCCGTAGACTGGGTTTCACATGTAGTTTAAATCAACGAAAAGGGATACCTAAACGTTCAGAAAAACCAATAAATGATTTTCTTTGAATTAAGCTAGCTATTGAAACTTGGATTCGAAAAGTTTGAAAATATTTCTACTTTGAAACAACCTTAAAAGAGACCATAGCTTTTAAAAAAAAGTCATTGAACAAAAAATCAAATGCAACAATACACGCTGTTTATTTTACTACTGTCAGTTTTCACCAATATATAATGTCAACAATCAAAATGATATAAAAAAAGTTAATGAAAAAACACGGGTGAACTGATACGGAAATGAAAGTATCTTTCCCATTTTAAAATGCAGCAAAAAATCAGAGTAGCGCCAATTTAAACTTCTTGTCACATACTTCAACAGGACAAATATCTCGCTGTAATTAAATACGAAACATCAAATATTTTGCTACAACATTAGAGGCGCACGCAACATTTAGCAGCACAGTTCGTCGAAGCATAAAGAAACTTCTCAGCTGCCAAACCAACGCCGATAACATTAAGTTATCTTAGTGCTGAAACGTAATGCTATGCAGCGAATTCTCAGTGAGAGTCAGTGAGAATTAGCGTCTCTTTTTGAATAAAAACGTTCGCGTTAATGTCAGATTCGGATCAAGAGCGATGAGAAACCACATTTTAATTTCTTTCTAATCTTTTAATTCATTTTTACATTGCACTGAAATTATCATAACCTTTAAGGTCAAAACTAACAATTTATAATCCGACGGATCTGGTTAATTAATTTCCATCAAGTGAAAAAAACTTATGCAGTTCAGAAAAGATCAAATGTCATGAGCACAGAAAATTGAAATCGGGCCAACAACGAAAATATTACGCAAAAAATGTTGCTATTGCAAAAAACAACGGAGAATTTGTACGGAAATGGAAATTCTGATCGGGAATTTTGCCTTTAAAATCATTGTAGCAGTCAAATCTTCAAGACAGAAAGAACGTTGGCTTGGTTGGAAGCTTAATCCCCCGAAATAGAAGCCACAAAATGTTACGATAGAGGAAGGGGAATCATGAGGGAAAATTTTACCCCTCACGAGAAGGACAAGATTTCTTGGATAGATCTGAGAAAATGGAATGAAAAAAGAATAAACTTCGATTATAAAATTTTCTGAAAAAAACTTCGAAAAATACCAGATGATAGACATTATAAATTAATATGGAAAAATCATCAGGGGCCAAACTATAAACAATCATTTTAAAATCATTGGGTTAGTGACAAATTTTCAAGAATTTTAGAAGTGAAAGTATACAACCCTCTTGGAAGACCGCTGTAGCAACATGAGATCGAAATTAGATTAAAGTGTAAGAAAAGAAACTGAAAAGATGTACAGCACATTCTCCCCACACCCCGCGTCTCGTAACACATTCTCCCCACACCCCGCGTCTCGTAACACATTCTCCCGACACCCCGCGTCTCGCAAGATTCGAGACTTCACTGTAATTAGGCTCGGCAGTTCCTACCTCAGTCAGTGCCACGCCTGAGAATTTATCACCAAAATTGGGAGGTGGAAATTTGAAAATTTTCATCGTAATGGCCAATGGGCGCATCACGTACTGGCCATGCTGATCAGAATTGATTGCCATTAATATTATAAGAAAAAAAATATTTAAATAATGATGCCAGAACTATTAACTGACGTTAAGGCTCTAACACAACTCAATGTTAACTTCGATCGCTCAATGTAGTCAATTTCTATACTTGCCGCATTGTATCAATTTGTTGTGAACAGTGAAAAGTTAAATTATACATAAATCAGTAACAAATTAATTGGCACTCATATTGAGTTCAAGACACAGGCTAAGTCAATTGGCTTCAAGCCTTATTACTAAGATTACTTATTTCCAAACCACGATGATATTTGGAAACGAATAAAAATGAAAATAAAAATTAATTGTAAAATTATTTTTCAGAAAATGCCAGATTGTTGGTCTTGGAAATAAGTTTTATTCTTCAGGTCAAGCGTTATTTTCATTAAGCACGTTTTTAGCTACACAAATACCAGACGTTTAAAACATACGCGCAAAGTTCTACAGACTTGCACAAGACTTACAAACATTATAGCTTTGCGTTGTGACATGCATTATTCGACAGCGACGCTCAAAGCTATCGGAATATAATGGTCTGTAAAACTGTCTGTCCGGTCGTCGCTCTGGAAGTTTATAGAGTTTGGCCATGCCGAGTCAGCACAAGAATTGTCATAACGTCCAATGATCATATCTTACAGACGAGTCCTTAAAGACGGGAAAACCAGCCTCTAAAGTATACGCTTCATGAGGGAATTCTGCTTTCGGAGTTTGGGTATTCAAGCGACTAAGGGTAAAGGAAAGAAAGTTCGATTTGCAGGGCGAAAAATCTCGCAAAAAAATTGGGCTTTTATTTTGCCTTTTTAATTTTAAGGATTCAAATACTTGTATAATTGAACACAAAAGGCAGCTTGAATTTTCAAAATGAGTGCAATAATTTACGGAATAGTTGAAAATATCGTTATGCGAGTAATTCTGAATTAAAAATTCTGATATAGTAGCATAATTCCTATGCAACAAAGGAAGCACAACTCAAAAAATGTTCATCTGATTTATGAGGAATTAATTGAAATTGATGTCATCAATGCCTGTTTATTCCTCCTAAAAAATGAATCGAATACATTCATGCGCAAAAACAGTCAACTGATAAGATAAATGTACAAAACGACATAAAAAAGCGCCTAAACGGGCTATCTTAATATGTGATGTAAAAACTAATGAACCCATCGAGTCAATCGCATAGTACTAGCCGAAGACAGAAATCCAGACGACGCATTACATTGGCAATAACGGTTGTTCTTCCCGGAGCACTTGCATGTTCACCACGTCATGTTCTTCTTGGATATTCTTCGCGGAACAATTGTGTGTTCACCACGTTATGTTCTTCACGGAACACTTGCATGTTCACCACGTCATGTTCTACACTGAACACTTGTATGCTCATCACGTCATGTTCTATACTGAACACTTGTATGCTCATCACGTCATGTTCTATACTGAACACTTGTATATTAACCACGTCATGTTCTTCACTGAACAATTGCATGTTCACCACGTCATGTTCTTCACTGAACACTTGTATGCTCATCACGTCATGTTCTATACTGAACACTTGTATGCTCATCACGTCATGTTCTATACTGAACACTTGTATATTACCCACATCATGTTCTTCACTGAACACTTGCATGTTCACCAAGTCATGTTCTTCACTGAACACTTGTATATTACCCACGTCATGTTCTTCACCGAACACTTGCATGTTAACTACATGTTCTTTACTGAACACTTGCATGTTCACCACTACATGTTCTTCACTGAACACTTGTATGTTCACCACGTCATGTTCATCACTGAACACTTGCATGTTCAGCACTACATGTTCTTCACTGAACACTTGCATGTTCGGTACGTCATATTCTTCACTGAACACTTGCATGTTCACCACGTCATGTTCTTCACTGAACACTTAAGCATGTTCACCACGTCATATTTTTCACCGAACACTTGCATGTTCACTACATGTTCTTCACTGAACACTTGCATGTTCACTACATGTTCTTCACTGAACACTTGCATGTTCACCAGGTTGAGATGAGTTAAACACAGCCAATATAGCGGGTGTTAGATCGTCCAATTAAGCGACACTGTGAACTGTGCTCCGGCCACTGCCGTTATTGGGTAAAGTCATGCGCAATGATAATTATAAAATAATCACTAGAGCTATAATCGATATACACAACGATCGGGAAGTGAACGGTAGAATGTTAGGTATAGTCTAATTCAATGACTGAACACAAGCAAGGTAATGAATAATCCAGTAAATTTATTAACAATATCAGTAACTTGTGCGGAATGGATTTCAAAGGTATCAATGAACAATATATTTTGCTTATATTATTGCAAGCAAATTGAACGTGATCTAAATTAAGAGAATGAATCTAATGTCTTCATATATCTAGTGTAATGTCGTCATATATTTAAGAAGTAGGAGAATTTAATGGAGTCTAATATCATGCATTCAACGTTTACATCTCGATTGCAACGGCCAAACAGGAAACTCTAACTCGATTTTGCAGCATTCAAAATTTGGCTGAATGCTTTGAGCGTGAAAAAATCGTCTTCTGCGTTCATGACTGTAATTTATGGCATCAATAAAAATAAGAGGCATGAAATATTTCATGTAAAAACTCATGGATCGAGTACTAATTAAGGAAGTAGGTAAGTGACAGAATTAATAAATGAAAACATTTAACTTGTTCTTATGCGTACTTATTGACAAATGAATTCACCAGGATTTCGGTGAAAAATGGTATGATGTTGATAACCAACGCATTAATCTCATACGCACTACGCAGCAAGCAGCGAGGAATTTATTGGCCCCTTAATTTCTGCGTCCAAAGTTATATCTTTCCAGCTAAATATAATGCTCGGCCATCAGTATGGCAAAATATTTGTATTTGAGCAAAGAAAAAGATTATATCCCTCACAAAAATCATAGTTGGCCGTTGGTAGGTGACTTTTAGCAGACAGATCCCATTTCTGAAAATCGTGAAACTGGCAAGTGTTTCATGCATCACGCAGGCCTCGACGAAGCAGAGCAGTGCAGAGTTTCCACAGTTGTGCAAATACGCTCAGCTGAGCGCAAGAAACATTCGCCCGTGAACAACTGACATTTTATGATATCGGGGGAAACAAGATATTCAGACATAAGCATGGAAGTGTGAGAAATTTACACCCGCTGTGGGGAAAATGGGTAAAAATCTAGGTGGGAAATGTTGGGCAGATGTAAAATTCGAGGTGTTGAAATAAAAGAAAACAAAAATGCATGAATTTACAAATATCTATTACGCAGCGGCTTGGCTCCAGAAATAAACCATTTAAAAAAGTTCAACATTTTCAAATTGAATACGGTATAAAAATGATTTAAGGCGAACATAAAATATCGAAGTCGTCCATCGTGCGAGCTGAACACCAGAAAATGTACCCCAAGGTTGCTGACAGTTTGCACGCCAGAGTGAATGTTTACAATTACAAAATGAAAACGTATCATTAATTAAAATTGATTAAGCTTAAAGTAATTTTCTGCTCATTAGTACACAATTATTCAACTATAAAAACCATCGATTTGAAGAATATAGCTCCGATAGCAGGTTTAAACTGCTGCAACATCGATACTTACATCGATTCCGGTTTATTTTAAAAACATTTATGGCCTATACAAAATTTTTGCTAATAATTATAATATTAGTACTTAACTCGCTTTAGTTATATACTCACCGATGACGGACGAATAAGGGGGAGGTTATAACTTGCGAGATCCGCACTTTGAAGGCCGATGAAATTAAGAACAAATCTACATGAAACTAAAACAATTTCAACATTATTTTTACCTCATTTCGCGTGAAATGCTTCAGTGAAATTCTAGTATTTCGACATCAGTCCATTCAATCACAAAAACTATTTTAAACTAAGCGTTATAAACGAGACTTAAAATACGGGCAGGCCAGACTTTTCTATAAAAATGACACTTGAACTTTATTATTTATTATCATTAAGAAACTCTTTTCACAATTTTTCGTGAATATATGTTTTACTAAGAAATTTCATTGATAAAGAATAAATTTATTTTATATTAAAAAAGTAACATTACCAATGATTCTAATAGGTCTCGAGTGATAATTTCACAATCACCATCGTCAAGAAAAGTATATCATTAATCAAAGTTAATTGAAAAATAAACCTCCTTAGAAACGATAAAGTTGTCATCCACCTGGCGCGAGCCTGAGGCAACTAAACACAGACTGGAGAAGAGGATAAACTCAGCGGCCATCAGCACCACACTCCACTGTCCCTGCAACTGTGATGCAGCACCAGCACCACACTCCACTGTCCCTGCAACTGTGATGCAGCACCAGCACCACACTCCACTGTCCCTGCAACTGTGATGCAGCACCAGCACCACACTCCACTGTCCCTGCAACTGTGATGCAGCACTAGCACCACACTCCACTGTCCCTGCAACTGTGATGCAGCACCAGCACCACACTCCACTGTCCCTGCAACTGTGATGCAGCACCAGCACCACACTCCACTGTCCCTGCAACTGTGATGCAGCACCAACACCTCACTCCACTGTCCCTGCAACTGTGATGCAGCACCAGCACCTCACTCCACTGTTCCTGCAACTGTGATGCAGCACCAGCACTACACTCCACTGTCCCTGCAACTGTGATGCAGCACCAACACATATGTATAATAAAAAATAAAACTCTGTAATAAAATAAGACTGATCTACCAAAAAGCGATACTGAGGAGTAAATCCACATAAACTTGATGTACATGAATTAACATTATCCTTAACTCGTAAAGATACCACATTGATCGGCGCATTATAAAGTATATGAAGATGTCCAATTCAAAGGACAGCAAATCGAATTGGGTAACAATTCTCACTCGTGCACATGAATTAGATGGTATTTCTTTCTCCTCATCCTGTTTCATAAGCGATCGGAATGCAAAAAAACCCTGCTGGATGAATTTAAGTGCAGAGAAAATGTCGATTGAATTCCCATATTTGCTTCCTGAATGTTTCGAAGCCAGCTACATAATCAGTTCAAGGATGCAAAGAACGCAAGAATAATCAATATGACTACGAAATTTACACGAAAGAGGTGAAAAAATCACTGAGAAATTTTAGCCTCCATGCAAAAGCAAGTCATCCGCTAAATTAGGTCACAGTGACTCGCTTCATGTACTTCACCCTTTACCGCCTGACATGAGTAACCGGAGCAATATTGTCACAAGCCTACTTCCCAAAAAGGATACGTTGCAGTGAGCGCAAAATGACTCGCACTAATGGTTGCCGCCACGTCCAACTTTAAAATGTTCTCTGTTGCGCACAAACGTCTTCAGGCTACACTCAATAGTTTACAGTGAAAGCATCTGCCACAAAACAGAGTCGCTTTCAAAGGAAATCGATGTGGCGGATCAGCTTCGTCCATAAATACAACTCAACCCAAAGCTGAAAGGATCCAGCACAGATTTTATCATGGCAGAAAAAAATATTGCTAGAAATATCCTAGTCCGACGGAATTCCTGTAAGTTTTCGTCGTCTGCTGAATTTTTTTTGCAACCGAATACGAGTTGAAAATGTTTTCCTACACAGGAGCACCTTCTGCAACACGCAATGCATGCTTTCTCCACTATTGATGGAACACGTGATTATTCAGCAGCCGAAACATCAATGATTTGGTAGATAAGTAGTTATATATGATAAGCAAGATGGTTGTATAAGATAGACAAGTTGGTTTTATAAGATATTTAAGATGATTTTATAGGATAGAGAAGATGGCTTTATAAGATAGATACGATGTTTTTATAAGTTATTTAAGATTGTTTTATAATATAGATAAGATGGTTTCATAAAAAGACAGGATGGCTTAAATTTATAAGATAGATAAGATTATACTATGATTGACGCAATTAAAATTTCAAAATTATTTTATTTCTATATTTTTAACCCATATTTACTGAATAATGTAATTATAATAAAATAGTGAACCATCATGTCAGATATTTTTATCCACACTCTCGAGACACGTCCAGATTAACGTTGCCATTAACAATAATTAAGTGAACAATATAAATGAGTTCCATTTCAATGAGTTCCAATCCTCGGACACCTTATTTATTTCAGTTCATGTCGTTGATGATCAGCGGCAGTGAAGGAAAACATCAATAATGAAACATTAGATGCCCTCATACATGCAACATTGGTTCAAAATCCCACATTTCCGAAAGGACTCAAGAAAACAGAGAAGCCACCAATCCGAGATAAGCATGGAATTATTGAACGAATTCTTATTTAATGTGGGACTGTCGAAGCATCGCAGAAGCCCTCGTCTGTCCGACGCATGACGATGACGGAAGCCTCCCGTGGGGCGGGTGCTCGAAACTTCATGCATTTATAGGAGTGCTTCAAACTGAGGCAGATCTAGATGACCATTTGCAATAATTGAAAGAAGGGGTAGGAGTATCTGATAAATATTAGGTTCTTCCTAAAAAGATTAGATAAAGATAAATTTAGTCACGACAGGATCGATTTCATTAATTGTATGTTATCGAAATTAATATTATATTTAAAAATCTAATGGAATTATTGGATAGAAATCGTACGCAAATTTTATCACTTTTTTATCACAGTCCAAACGCCATTAATTACGAACAACACATAGGAAAACACTTTGTTTTACCGCGTAATTCTCGATCGAGTAATTCGACCAGAATAATATGAAAATCGCAATACAGTTCAATGCAGTGAACAGGATTTTCAAATGGAACTACATCTCAATTGTACAAATTGCCTTCCATTTAACCGTAAAATAAAAAAAAAATTCTCAATCCCATTAGAGGGCATTGAAAATTCAGCAAAGAATGTGATATTCCGGACAGTCAGGAAGTGATTAAATAGTTCGAAACCGTGAACTTTTATAAATAACAGAAGTAAGGCTACGCTTACAAGGGGTGATCTATTCATAACCTTGATCGACGATGGAAAATTTACCCTGTCCAAGCTCCCGCAAAAATAAAAAAATTTGGATCATGCGTCAAAAAACATATAGACGTGTGGTGAAAAAAATTAACTCAACTTGACTTAATTCAACTAAAACTTACCTTAACTTGAATTTTAACACAAGTTACTGGACAAAGTATTTCAGACGTCTTACTTTTCCAGGAGCTGCAGGGCGGTGGTTCACTTACAGGAAAATACAGCAAGCTTGGCTAAGAGACAAAATTCTCATGTCCAGCGCTAGATGGAAAATAAATTGCTCTTTCGACGTAGGCGGGAGCTATCGCGTTGGTGGAAGTGTTCCAGTAAAATGAAATTGAACTTTGAACTGATTTATTTACAATTTCGAATAATTATAATTCCAGAATAAAACAAAAAACCAAAAATATAGCAATATAGAAACTTGCTGAACTAGGAAAAGAGTGTTCGAAAAAATGTATTATTATAACGAGATCAGTTTTCTCGCATTGGCTATTATGCCGTGGCCCAAAATATGGTGCTGTTTAACCTTATTATTAGCCTCATAATAAATTATTTGGAAGCTACAAGAAAACAAAATTCTGGATGCTTGTTATGTGAGTTTTTCTTATGTTCAATTTAAATTCAAGCGTAAGACCGCAATCGAGAATCATTTCCAGTAAAATGTAGCAAAAGAAAAGAGTATTTCTCATAATGCTCACTGAAAATTATAAATGCTTTATGATAGAAAATTTATAGGGCAGTGAATTTAAATCTAGTTTATCAAGGACAATAATTCCAATTTCCAAGAGATAATTTAAGAGGATTTCTCAATGTTGTGTGGTTTGAACAAATCATCAGTCGGTTTACGTGCAAACTTTAATGGCCAGATATTATCTTCATGATAAAATCAATAGAAAGATATTACATCAAATTGTAAATTTTGAGATACCAAATAAAACGCAGGTTGCTAGAATAAGAAATAAAATAATTTTCACCAGCTTATCATACAACTTTCTTGAGGGAAAACGCTTGATAAGCCCAGAGAATTTATATACTACGATTTAGTGGAATTCTCATACACATGTAATGCCTAAATAATCGGTCAAGATTACTTCTTTAACGAATCTCAAACACAACAGTAAGTTATATTAAGCTTCATGAATTAATTTCGTTAAAGTAAAGTTGTCTTCCATACTCGCCTGGTGGAATCGAATAATGTTCTGGATGTGACACGTAAACAAATTACCCAAGAGAGCCGCGAATGTAATCATGAGATATCGGCACAGAATCTGAACCAAACTACGAAACAAAAAAGGAGTTTCGCAGTTGATTGCAGGTTCATCAGATTCTCAATAAATTTGCAATTGACATTGAAGGTTCGACGGCAATGGAGGCGAGGAAAGACGTTTGTGATCAATGGAGTTGATCCGCGATCGTTTATTACGCGGCCAATATTGGAGCTCGCCAGATTGATTAATTTATTAGGTGCTGTTTGAAGCTTGGCAGTAACGACCTGATGTCTCAAATGGATGAGTTTGTGATGAGTTCTGAAGGAGTAAACTGAACGTTTAATGTATTTAAATATTTAAAAGAAAAGGTAATAGATGAATAATACAGTGACGTTGCTGGCTGAGATGATGTTTTAGAAATTTCATTCCACATTTAACGTTGACATGCCTCTAAATAATTTGAGTGAATAGCTATAGCTATTGACTAAATATGATTAAATTAATTATAATATATGGATTGTCCGAAAAAATACTTGGATATTAAATCACTTGAATAGAATCAGCCACCAAGGATTGAAAAGAGTTTTTTCGTCAGGAAATTTATAATTATTCCAATGCCATTTGCAAGATATAATGCAATATAAAATAACATTCTATTATAATATAACATTATTTAATATTATATTTTATGTATAGTCAGTATAGTTTGAATAATTGGCATAATAGATTATATTGTATTATGTTAAGCTAACTATTCAAAATATACTGACTATGTAGCATGTCTACATAACGCTCATTATATTCAGGCACCAAATGCCTCAACGCCTGAATTACCAGTAAACCATGAACAAACACATACACGCACAATCACATGCACATACACGCACATCTCTGCGGGTACACAAATATATACACGCTATACACGAGGTGTCATCTTTCCTAACGTGTAGGGATTGCTCCTCTTCGTATACAAGCCTCATATAATGTACGCACACAGCAAGGCTTATGTGTGCATGTGAGGTGTCACGTTACGTGCATGTTATGACTCTCACAAACATGTATGTGGGCATCACATCATCAGGTCACATGTTGCAGCGCGCACTGTGTTGGCAAGAGCCCAGACCGGCGCATGTCATCCCATCGCACGACGGCTCAAATATAATGAACCTCGCTTAAGCTTCTTTTGTTAATAAAAATGATTATTTTATAATTCAATATAAACAAAAAACATAGAAGAGAAATATCTGGGTAAAATTATATGCATTTCGGCAGCTAGCTGTGTCTATGCATATGAAGGCGTTATACTAATCACCAGTTTGGAGTTCAAACACGGAAGGACTCGTGTACAAGGCTATTATTCATGCAGCGAAAATAGTAGGTTTTCAATATGGTGCACTCGTATATCATTGGGACTTCGTTTAAATTAAAATAAAGTCGAATAATTGCTTGTAATTTGCAAGAAAATGTAAACCGTGATGTATGAATAAATCATTTTGATTACGGCATTATCAACGAATTAATTTTTTATCATTTCTATTGATAGAATATGCCACACTCGAACAACACCAGTAATGAGACACAATTTTGAGAGGAAAGAAATGCAACGCTTCAAGTTTGTTCGTAATTATGTAAAATCAGAGGTAAAATAAAATATAGTGTCATTAAATAGCTGAGCAAGACGACGATAATAATAAAAATAAAAGCATCGATGACAACAAGCATTTTTCTTTATTTCATCGCCTTGAATATTTTACACATGGGCTGCATTTGTTCCATGCTTTTTATCATTTTTATATTCATGTATGTCGTGCTTTCAGACATTGAGATGAAAAAGAAATTTTGTTTGATTTAATTTTAGCGGAGCTCGCGATCAAGTAAAATAAAGAAAATATTTTCTTCCAAATTTACCACATGCCTTCGTCCAATTAAAAGGGCGTTCATAAGAGGATTGAAAACCCACAAATTTATTTTAGTTTGAATTCAGGAAAAATAGAGAAATATTTAGGAAATTAGAAGTAAAATTTCGCGCTTTGGTCCCCTGCTATGTTGCAGGGCGAACGAATTACTTAAATAATTTACGCGAATTTTGGAGTGCGAAAGCAATTGATATTTTTCGTCAAGATAAAGTCAAGTGCACGCGATAGTCAAGGTAATTCTAATATCTTGAAAAGCATCAGATCTGTTGTCCAATGCCCTCAACAATAACATTAAAATATCAGTAAACAAACCGCTCTGTATCTAAAACCAAGCTGTACTTATAAAACTTGCGGTTGGCGTCCGGTTCAAGTGCTGTTCGTTTGTAATTCACCATAGAGATGTTAACCCAAATAAAAACAGCGTGATCATTTATAGCTCCCGAGATGAATTACGTCAATAATAGAGGTGGGTTTGGCTGAACAGGCTAATTTACTCTGGGGAGAAAGATAACTTGAAAGCTACACCCAAGCTTCGGTAGATTTATCGCTAAAATGGAGGCGATGCTGGTTTGTTGTTCAGATATTAACATCCGGGTATTACACAAGAATTACGTCGAAGTAAAGCTAATTTTTAACAACATTTCTCTGGTTACTCAATCGAAATTAAGGTTGTAAAGAAGATTGAAGAACTATCGAGAACATAGGAAGTGTGGGAAGAACGATAGTTTCTTTTCAGCGCGCTCGTAAAATCGGGGCAGACGCTCATCGATATCTCGCAGTTCCTTTCTCTGCAATTGCCCGAGTTTATCTGGATTCAGGAGTGTGATCATGGCTGCTTTGTAGGTAAGGAAACAAGGGAAGCTGCGGCCAAACGATAAAAATTTGGTAAAATGTAGGAAGTGAGGGGAAGATGAGAGGAAAACGAGAGAAGTGTATTGAGATGGAGAACACAGGCTGGTTATAAATTGTGAATTGAGTGCGGTAAGGTGATAAAATTGAAGTATCAAAGTGCAGAAAAAAGTAAAACGACTCAAGAAAAGACAAGCAGCAAAGTAATGTAGTAGTATAGATATTTAAATGACACTCACAACTTCAAATAACTTGCTATTGGAAGCCCAAGTAAGATAAAGTGATTATAATTCGATAAATTTCCCTTCTTCACAATAATTCACATCGTAATGAAGTTTTCATCTCAAATTTAGACGCTACAAATAAATTCTTAGAGTGCAGAAACGGGGAACCTAGTTCCACACACTCCATTCATTTTTTGAGCGCACGTTAAAAGAAAAAAGTACAAAATCCTCATTAACACCTGCTATCGAACCAACATATTGAACTTGCTATTGAAGCCCAAACTAATTATGCTTGCATCAAAAACCGTCGCTTCGTCGGTACATAAGGCAGTGAGGGCGTAATTGGTCAATTAGCCGCGATGCTGCAATTCAAACTTCAAAATCATATGCGGAATTAACATGGATCTGCATGAGAAAAATTTTTCTTTGAATTTCATAAGTAGATTTTTACTTCCATGTTTGTCGTAAAATTGTCTATGTGAATGTTACTGATGGAGGCAATTGCGATTGAGTTCTTATATGAATCAATAATATGAAACAAGCGGCGAAGAGGCTGAGTATTTGCAATGTTCAGCAGCATACACCGAGGCGCACTTATTACCATAAGATAATTTTTTCGTTGAACGTAGTCGGAGAACTTTGACATTTAAGCTACACAAAAGAATACCTGTTGACTAGAAGTTCAGAAATGAATATTCATGTTTATATAGGACACTTACCTAGCTGCAGGTCTCAAGGAAATTTCTAACCCTATAGTACCCAGCGATTGCCACACCAAATCCCACAAGGCATCTAATGTTAAAACAACGGCGATTAAATACTTGAATAGGTAACTCATAACTGGCCTCTAGGTAGATAAAGTTAAAACTACGTTGATCGCGACTACTTTTGCTGAAAAACGGTTGAGAAACGTTGAATCAACGTTGTTTTTTCAACGGCATATGACTAAACAACGTTGTTTCGACAACAAATATTTGTTGGGTAGCGTTGGTTGAACGTCATTCACCGAGTGGAATCTTCCCTCCTATAGGAGGACTGCTTGCGACGTAGTTTAGTCAACTGTGTCCAGTAAAACTTGCCCCATAGGAAAAAATTCCTAGCAATTAATGACGAACCAAGTTACAAAAAACTTCGAAGTCGAGGTCCAAAAATGCGCAGCTTCAGATGAAACTATGGTGGAGCGGTAGTCGCCAGACACGCAGCTAAATTAATGAATTAAGTGAATCTAGGACTTATAATTTAAACAATGACGCAAATTGAGCTCATTTTGTGTTCAAATTTGATGCGTACGGCCATCTTACAGGCAAAATCTATTTCTAACACTCAGGACAGATACGGCTATTTTCAATTTAAAAATACTAAAAATCAATGCGGATTTTGACTAGCATCCGAAATAATAAATTTTAATTGAAGATTCTGCCGTAGAAAAGAATGGAAAACCATTCCTTTAACACAGTCATGTATCTCACAGTAAATGAACATCAGTTTGTAATTTTTATAATTTCGAAATTTCGAGATCAGGAACAACGCTGGTCCTTGTACCACGATTTAAAACAGTGAACTTATTCAGGGATTTGTGCAAATTGGTTTTGTCCAGCAAATATAGAAACTCCGATACAGTCAGAGCTAAATGCTAGTTGGAAGTTGCAAGCTATTTAATTCGAAAATTCTTAGTTTTATAAACCACACAACGCGAAACCTAATGACTTGGAAAATAATATAAACGCATGAAACTTGGGAGCAATATTCCACTAAAACATACGAACTGAATGGAAAAAAATGATACAAAACATGAATTTTGTGAGAATTTGGCGTAAGTTTAAAGAGACCACACAGCGCACGTGGTATAGAGCGCATTCGGAGCCACTTTTTTGTGAAGCATCTCTTGTTAACGACTCAGGAAGATAGCGCTTGCCTTATACGGAGGAGTAACCAACACGTAGCGTGCGTCAAACCAGGGCCAATACAACGCTGTAACTCGAATTTATTCAAATTAATTTAAACGATAAATGTTACCAATCGCCTAGTCGGCAGCTCAAGTTGATAACATACCAAATCAAAACATTACTCTTAGTACCGTACATTTACGTCATCCTTTTATTGCAAGTTCATAAAAAGCGAGTGTAAATTATGAGCTAGATGTTATATATGACACGTGGACACCAAAGGCAGGTTATGTGCGACACAACAAATGTTTTGCAGTAAAAGGAACCATGGTGAAAGTGCGGAGATTCACACACGTTAGGCAGCAGCAGCAGCCAAACTTTCAAAGCATCGCTATTAAGAGTTCGAAGCGTTTAGCGCGTTTATCAGGAAGTTCGCTAAGTACGCGTAACCAAAAATTAAGCGCCATGCGTTCCGTGTGAGATTGCACCACACCGCATGAGCGCCAGCCTTCGGAAGACCGTGTTTGTCGGCATGGGCGATCCCGTACTACCAAGGCCGAAACGCACTACAGTCCAGAGTGGAATTCAGCAGGGGTAATATATGAATAAATTCACATATATTGAATATAATTAAAAACATGGAACCAGATTTTCCTTCAATTTTTAGTTGATATTTTAGAACGGATCATGTTACCAGGCTGCATGTTTCTTCTATATGTGAGTCACTATTCATAGAATTCCGCTCTGCAACACACTCAACGCAATAGCAGCACATATGGAGCGCAAAATAATGTAAGCGTAATAGCCGGAGGATACCAAATACGCAAGAGCCCTCGTTTCTGTAGCTAAGTCAACGGAATGAAGGACATGGTATAGTATCTGCTATCAGAAGCAAACTCAAGTCGGTGGAAGTGGAAAACGATTCGTTATTTATTTTAGCTGAGAACATGACATCGGTCTTTGATTACTTAAAAAGCTAATAAACTAATTAAACTAAATTCTATTTCATAACAATGGAGTACAGGCAAAAAACATAAAATTAAATGTTTTCGAGCGATGATCACACGTCGCATTCATGGAATTGGAATTCGTCTGATACCGACGATCATAAATCAATTCATAGTAAATCTTGGCAAGAATGAGACATTTTTAGTACGATTTTAGTTAGGCAGAAGTTGGCTGACAAAACGACAGTAAGTTTGCCAGGTTACTAAACAATTCATGGACAGGATCCTCGCGCCGAAACTTTCAAGCGAGAAACTTGAATCCTTATTTTAGATACAATGAAATTCTCTCAATGCAGGAACACCGCGCACTTATTCCCACAAATCTCTTTGAATTGCTTCTTTAATACGGAAGAAATGATTTGAGTTCTCTTCAATATGCGGCTGAGAAGAAAATAGAACGTCGGCCTAGAGCGTTGCTTGAGGCGGACATGAAAGAAAGACTGCGACGATGGATATCAAACCGACACTGAAAAGTAGACTCGTATTTCTTGACAATATTTAAAAGACTTAACATGAGCACGCGTCAAGTTGTCATGATTTTATGTAAAATTTTCATTGCTTGCACAGCTTGATATATACTGTCTAATAATCAATAAAAGTCAAAGTAAATGGACGGCGTAAAAATTCGATGCTTCTCACTGAACGATATTTTGTTCATATGTACTTAAAGAGTTTGGCCGTATCATCTTGAAGGCAATTAAAAATGGCCGGATTCAAAGAAAAAACTACCTAAGAAAATGGAGGTCCGAATGTTTAAGCAAGTTCAGGAGATCTAGGAATAAAATTTACAAAAATGATATCATCTCACTTTAATTGACGATTAAAAAAATGACTAGATAAGAGCAAAGCAGAAATGATTATGCGCACAGTGCGAAAAAAAAAACACAAAACGAGCCTGCCTTTCAATCAAGAAACGTAATTGCTCACATGCAAATTTTTATGATTCAGTCATAATTACCGCAAAACCCATCATGTTTCACAACATTGTCATTACTCGAGCTACGTGTGTAGATGAGCAAACAGACCTCATTACATCACCTAGCACCTAACTCGTCCCCTAGAGCTACACGGCAGAAAATTTCGGCCGAAGCACCGTAGGCCTGCTACTGGCCGACGATCTGGACATGGAAGTTCGCGAATAGATTTTCATTGTGTCCCGTTAGGCAGAAAGTATTACAGCTAGGCTACTCGACAACACAGAATTTCGATTTCCGCGGCGGGAGAAAACCTAATTTAATCCGGAAATTCTCGGCAGACAAAAGAAAATGTTTTAGCTCATGTATATTGCACATCACAAATGTTCCTGCTCAGGTGCCTTGTTCATTGAAAATGTTTTTGCTCACGTATCTTACGTATTATAAATGCTTGAGTAGTCAACCTCGTAATTTAAGCTTGAAAAATATTTCTCGAGCATACATTTTATCATCAACGCATAAATGTCCAAAAAGATATATCGAATCCATTTTGAACCTGCAGATTTAGTGCGTTTCAAAGAACACGCCTAATAAATATGACAAAGCTGAACAAAACGTCCAAGGAATAAAATGAAAGTCAAGTGTTAGTGTTATTTGATTTCAAAAAGGAAATAATCTTCTGCTAGAGTCAATAATACAAAGCTATCTTAGAATAAAAACAGGGAAGTATACCAAAATAATCGATCAATACTTTCAATAGATATTTTTAATATAATAAAAAATAATAAGATGAAATTATCACAAGTAATTATTTTAGGCTCAAACTATGTATAATTTAATCTTGAATAAGTGTACGAGTTAACGGTTAATTCAATTACAGCCAATCGCTTTTCGTTGTTCTTGTAATATAAAAAAATTATAAGCTTATACAGAGAATATTGCCAGCCACAAGACGTGCCAAGGTTGCCATGACTATGTGTGTCTATTAAGGTCTCAATTATTATTAACAAGTATAGAATCCCCGAGAAGTGTTTTTTTTTATAATTTTGAGAGAATGTGATTGCAAGTAACATTCACTCTTGCACCCGATCAGTTCTCTGTTCATCACAGACAACAATTCGAAACATAAGAGCACTAGTTCGGAAAGCCACTTTTATATAAAATAGGAACGATTTGCACCAATGCGTTCTATTGAAAAAGATAGTAAGAATATTATTTAGTGTATTGAGCGCTGTATAGATGAGCTTATAGCAGATCTGTTGAATATTTAACCACAGAAATAAATAAATTTTTCGATGTCACTAAATTGCGAAGAATCTTCGAATTTGGTCGTACTGTGTAATGTAAAAAATGTATAATTAAAGACAGGATTCTAATACTTTTAATTTCAGACAGGAATGTAATGTGAATACACCAAATGATGCAGATATAAGGAATTTGAATACCGATGGTCACAATCGATAAACTATAAGATTTGCTAATATATTATGGTATTGGCACGCACAGTCAATAGATGTATACAATAAAATCTATTAGTGTAGGCTGGCAGAATTTCTTCTCTTAAACAAGTTTTGTTAAAGACCAGAGAATTAGTTTTATTTACCAACTTCTTGTTAGTTTTTTCAATAAGTCGTACTAAATTCTTCGTAGGTGTTGGAAGATTGAAAATTAAATTACCGATAGACATTTTTAATATTTAACGACGTTTCGAATGTACAACATTTGGCGTCGCGGAGTCTGCTCAATTCGTCCAGGATCTTGATATGTAGTTGCTCGTTGGGGATGCTCCGAGAGAGTTTCCGATAATTTTCGGCGATTTCAAATTTCGTATTTTCAAGTTCATTATTAGTTAGTTCTATTTGTCTCCGAATTAGGATTCTTCTGCCTAATTAAAATCTATGTATATTATGAGGTGCATGCAATTAATGTATGCGCATGCAAAAGAATGAACAAAGAAGAGTTGCTTTAAGCGTCGCAGAGCTCTACCAGGAACCGGTCTTGCCAGTACCAGCGCGGCCAAGCGACGCTGGAATCCATTGCTACTCTTAACTTTTCAGCTTCCTAAAACTTGATTTCAACAGCACTGTTCATAATCAGGGAATATTGGATATTCATCACACTTCCTAAATATTGCGTTACTATTGGCGAAAAAACTTCCTCAGTAATAAAGATCCCCGCATTTTCATAACTGCAAAAAATAAAGCAATACACCAGTTGAAGGTCAGTGCGCCGACTTAGATAAACGGCTAAAGCTAACCGCATCCTTTGGACGCTCCAAAGACCGACACTGCAAAAAATATCTAAATAATATCCTAAATAAAATACTCAACATTGAATGAACTAACTGCATTGTCGAAATTACCTGTGCATGTAATTTATTGGTATTTTAACTTTTTTTTAATTATTAACATAGAATGTCTGAGAAAAATTCATTCCATTGGCTTAGTCGTCACGCGTCTCCCTAAACGCAAATTGCAGAAAAAATGAGGGGCAAATTTTGCCTCAGGTGGAAATTATTTCTAATCCCATAGCCTTCAATTAAATAGAGCATTCTGGCATGAGCGCTACAAACGAAAATATTCAACAATTTGACTAAGAAGGTCGAGCTGTCTTGTCACTCCTCTTAATTGAGACCAGATTTAAAAAGTTGCAGTAACATGGAGAGGCTGCAGAAGTTTACGGCAGAGAAAGAAAAGCATATCGCATTTTCGAAAAGGTTAAGAAAAGTTAAACAGACTCTACGATAATTATCTATTATGCATCGAAAATAGACAATTAGAATTTCAAGTCTACAACACGAACTTTAGAATATATAAGAGAAATAGAAATAACTTAACGTTTCCCTTGTAATGTACTATTTAGTAACCACAGTCAATTTAGAAACTATAATGAACCGTTGTCTCTCTTGAATTTTTTCTCTGTGTCATTTTTCTTGAATAGAAAATTCAGATCAAAAATTGGAGCCTCGAACCAAACCTCTGTCTAATAGTGAACCGGTTCGGCCAGCATCAACGTACAGGTGCATCGGTTACCGAGCCGCACAGGACAGACGAGAAGAAAAACTGGAACCTCAAGACAATGCAACTCAAGGGCAAGCGGTAACTGCACCTCGGCAAGTTTTTTTTCTTTAAATTTCCATCTAAAGAGTTAATTATTGCCTTGGCCTGCAGTTAAATTTATTGCCGCTTAAAACTAACACGAGTGGAACCATCGGGGCAAAAAGTGAAGGAATGTTATCGCTTATGCGGACCTGTGTGTTTTCACTGAGCTGTAAAATAGTGAAGAAGATCGTCCAGCGTTTGTTGAGATGGTAATTTTATTTGTATCATACTACACAACACCGACTGTTCATGTATGTATATCAATTGTGAGGTAGTTACTAGTTAATTAGTCTCTAAAAAGTTGTTAGCTGGAGGTTAGTATGAAGCCAGTTAAAAGATTAGTTACTGCACCTACGGAAGAACGAGCACATCGCTCATTTCAAATAATCGAACAATACCTATTAAACTGATCCAGTTAAAAGTTTCATGGTGAAATCAAGTAAACTAGGAAACCAAATGAAGGAGTGAAAAACAATGATTTGATTGATATGATAATATGCTTTGAATTATCGACTGTTAAAAATTAAAAAGCTCTGCAAATTGTGATGTATGAAGTGGCCGTTCGCTGGATAAGTTAGATATAAAAGCCGGCGACTTCCCACCGCCGCCCGCCAACCGCTGGAACTCTCACCACCTGTGGAGTGCTATCGTCAGAGATGTCAACGGTAATAGAGCAGACTTTTGGGGATTTTATTTACAGATTAAATGCATCACAAGCGATTGGCACGCACTGCAGATTAACCTTTAATGAATCAAGTACACCAGCATCTGCGAATGATTCAACGATTTTTCTAGAGCTAACTCACTTCTGGAGTACGTAGAGTCGTGCAGTGCACATCGTTTCACATGGCTTTTAGGAATGACGGATTACGCTTGCGAATTGTAAATTTGTAAAATATACGTTGCCGTTGCCTGAATCTTTATTATTTAATACCTTAGATCGGAAATGTTATTGATATCTACTGTTCCTTGGTATCTTAATTTGACTGCATTCATACAGTAGGTATCGTTTTATTGAGCTGAGTTTCAGCCTACGAGGCAGCACAGCAGATAATTGCATGTGCAATCCACGCCCATGTCTGATCGTACTCTTCGACGTCGATTATTATCAACGTTTCAACAAATTCGTCAGTTTCAATTGGTGTTATGAATTGAAAAACTCTGAATCTCATAACTCCATTTTTTGAACTTGACAGCGTGCAAGCAGTGACGAAGTTTTCAAAACGTGTCGGGAATCCAAGAAAACCGAATAAATTTAACCGTAAATTATATAACTTATAGCGTAAGAAATGTATACATCAATTGCAAAGTTAGGCAGAAATAAATAATAATCCAGCTTCAAATGTTTTCGAGCTAAATAGTTCTGACGCCAAGTGCATTATTTCCGAGTAACTCCCGTGTAAGTTTAAGTAAGATACGGTACACGACAAAGTAGATTAGAGCGGATGTTCCCTGAATCTGTGATCAGTGCAGCAAGTTTCCGTTTGAAGTAGCGCGCAGGGGACGATCAGTTTTTCAGTGACGCTTGAAAAACAAACGTAGTAGGATTTAGTCGCCGTGTCAGCAAATAAGTTGAAGGAACAAACGAAGTCTCTGTAGTTTGAAACTTGTTCATGTTTGATACAATCGACAGCTTTGCAGAAAGTCCGTTGCCCTTTGAAGAAATGACTAAGACGTGCTCAAACAGAGCTCGTTAAACAGAGAATTGATCCCAGTAGCAGTTTGATGCGAAGAAAAATAACATAAAATGACATTCGAAGCAATTTTAGGGGGACGTAGCTTGTGGTGTAGGGCTGCGCTCCCCTTTTAGGATGCATTTTTTTCTAAATCAAAAATCATTTGATTGGCGTAAAGCAAACGCGATATATTAGAATTTAATGTGTCAAAACTTGGCACAATTCACTAACTGCCACTACTGCATTTATATTATATTTGTTAGAATATTGTAAATTTCGATTACAACGGCTTGAAGAATTTATAAACTAATCAGCCTTTCAACGGTAAAAAAATGTATGGAACGCATTTGTGTATCCTCAAGTTTTCGAGCAAAAGATTTAAATCCGGAATGGTTTTCCTATTCTGCAAGAGTTTCCGAGAGTTGGTGGCGGATCCGGATGAAGAGAGCATGAGAAAAGTAGGTCCGGAATCGCACTGAAAATTTTATGCTGCGAAAGTTCAAAAACTGCTTGCCGGAACTTTCTTAGCGGACAATGCGCCAGGTATTCTAGAGGGCTTCATTGAAGGATATTTGAATTATTTAGATTGTTATGAAACAACTTGTTGTGCATAATCTTGATTCATTTTACCCAGTAAATAAATTTTTCACACGAGAAATTCCGTGTCAGTAAACTTAGCGTAAGCTTTAAGTTATGAAGCTTGATTTTAGTTTACTTTCAATTGTCATTAAAAAGTAGACCCATGATTATTTATGAATATGACGCTGATAAGGAATGTTAACCCAACAGGGTTTGCAAATTTCAACAATATTTATATTTACCTTGATCGTTTCATCTAGCAATCAAAATCACCCTAAAATACACAAAGAAAAAAATAATATTTATATATGAAACTCAACTTTTGCCGCAAATGAAAGCTGGACAAAGAAAAATCCGTTTTTATGAGTTCCCCAAAAGCCTGGTTTGGTCTCAATCTCAATGTAGGAGAACTTCCAACATAAAACCTATAGATTATTCTTTGTTAAAGAGAGCTCATAATTTCTTCGGTCATCGAACGCTCATGCCTACCAATGAAATTTGGGAATCTCTTAAGTGTTTTATTTCATGTGTTTATTTGTATAGCAAGCAATGTAATATTTAATTCATTGAGGTTTGAGAGGCATTGCACGAAATCTGTCTAAATTCGTTCCTTTTAAAAGGTTAAATTAGAGCCAATTTTGATTATATGAAGGTGGAATTTTGGACTAATACAGTACAATTATTGACCTGCTAGACAACTCTAAGACATCGAAAATTTTTCACTATTTTAAAATTTACAGTAGTACACCATTATGACAAATATCTTAGGTGCAGTAAAATGTACATGACTTAACTTCCCTGGACAAATCAGTTTGGCTTAGCCAAAGCCAAATCGAGTAACAAAATGGTGAAGGAGATAAAATAGATGAAATGCACCTTCAAGTAAGTCAAGTGACACAATGACCGACAGTAGCACATTGCTAATAAATGAATGTCAATGTTGCCATCCAGAACTTCTGACGAAACGAGAGCTTTATAAATATGGAATACGAACTTTTACTTCAAGCAGATTTCCAATAAAGATACAAGCAATGCGACCAAAACAAACAACTTGAGTGAACAGACCACACAACCCATGGACCAACAAAATTTAACTCGGATAAAACCCTAGTCATATATCATGTGACGTCATTAATGATTTACTTAACTAAATTTATTTTATGTTAGGTACTTTGCATAATCAGCGATAGAAAACATTGAAAATTCTGCATAAGCCTCTAAGCTGGATAACAAATACTTCAAAGTTAAAGCAGACGTTCGTACGCATCAGCTTGCTTATGTTCAGTGTGCGCAAATGCAGGCTTCAAGCCTCAAGGCTACGGCGCCGCGCTCCGATACGAGTGCACTTGTTTCACTCGCAATGGTGGAGGTTAGGTTAGTTCCACCTCAAGGACGCTTGCATAAAAATTCTCCTCAAAGAGCTGCTGCGCAATAAAAAAAAGTTCCATCATTTTTTAAACCTGCTAGTCACATGATGCGTCAATCGCGAGTCTTTTACGAAGAACATCTGTAAAGCTGTAGCTGTTTTGCAGTTTCAGCTAGGGAAATCTAAAGTAGAGAAATTGTATTCTACATTATCCATCAACTGATATACGATAAAGTACTAGAATGTTTTCGATGGTGAAAAACATCATAGAAATTATTTAATTGCAGAATCAATTTGAAATGTAAATACTCTAAGCCCATCATAATGATTTAGATGAACAACATAAAGATCATAATTTTACAACGTGATACGATAGAATTATTGGAACATTATTGTTGAATGTTTCAGAAACTTGATGTCAGCTCATCAGTGAGAAGCAAAATATTGCGCCTGAACTTCATGTTTCGGCAATTTTTTCTTCCGTCGAGACGACGCAAACTTCTATCATACATAAATACTTTAGTGGATGTTTTACCAGCCTCTCAGTAGGCAGGAGCCAAACCAGAGACAAACCGAAAGAAATCATGGAAAAGCATTCAGACTCCCGCTACGTGAAGGACAAGAAAATCGAGGATGTCGTTCACTTATGACATGTTTTTGCAATGGACATGTTTTGAAAACATGACCTCGAGTTGAGCAATCTTTTACAAGGTCACTAAATTAAGAAAATTGCCTATAGGACTACGTACAAAATATCGAATCCATTGACTTCTGCCTTGTGCAATCACAGTAGAAAGAGTTAACAACAGTTATAGCATACGAAATTATCTTCCCCACAAAGTACGGTTTAATACAAATATTTATTTATAGAAGCAAAGAAAAGTGGCACATTGACCACAGTTTTGGCATCGATAAAAGTAATCCACTTTAAAACTAAAACCTATATACTAATCATGGATGTAGTATGGCAATGTGCATTTTCCATTCATTAGGCACATATCGATTTATTGGGCGTCTTTTATTAATCTATTGGCCCATTCACGCTGAAAATTATGCCTATATCTACGTTTTCAGTCGTTGACAGGTTTTTGCTGTTGCTCTTAATGTAGCCAAACAAGACAGCTAGAAGATTCTCTAGCTCTAACCTCAGAAGTCGATTAAACTGAATATAGTTTTCTTAGCCAAGGGGAGTGCGGATGGCAAGGTCGAAGGTCAGTAAATCGGTGAAAACCAGTAAACTCGTCAATGCCAGTAAATGCGTCAAGACCAGTAAACTCACCAAGGCCAGTAAATGCGTCAAGTCCAGTAAACTCACCAAGGCCAGTAAATGCGTCAAGACCAGTAAATACGACAAGGCCGGTAAATGCGTGACGACCAGTATGCAACCTCGGCAAGGCCACTTGCTTGAAAAATTTCTTCTAATTAATTTTGCAAAATTCGCGAAAAATTTATTCTAATTATTAACAACAGACAACTGATAGAAGAATCGGGTAGACCTCTCTAATAGTAATAGAAAAAGCGACGTCACCGTTGACTAGGCCGATAGACCTGTCGCTGATTCTGAGCATCGCGAAATTTTCACAGCTTCTTGCGGGTCTCGAGCACGCACCTCATGGCTCCAATATCAACCGTTCGAAACCGCCCGGCCACCTCCTTGCCAATTTTGACCGAAACTGTCACAGGTAGCTGGGATTGAACCCACAACTCCATTCTCCCGCTTTGGTACTCTGAACAGTAACCCACAGGGTCTAGTCCAAACATAAATTCAACGAACGTCTGGTTCAACGTTAATTCAACTAACGTCTAGTTCAACGTTAATTCAACGAACGTCTAGTTCAACGTTAATTCAACGAACGTCTGGTACAACGTTAATTCAACGAACGTCTAGTTCAACGTTAATTCAACGAACGTCTAGTTCAACGTTAATTCAACGAAACGTCTAGTCGTTAATTCAACGAACGTCTAGTTCAACGTTAATTCAACGAACGTCTGGTTCAACGTTAATTCAACGAACGTCTAGTTCAACGTTAATTCAACTAACGTCTAGTTCAACGTTAATTCAACTAACGTCTAGTTCAACGTTAATTCAACGAACGTCTGGTCCATCGTTAATTCAACGAACGTCTAATTCAACGTTAATTCAACGAACGTCTAATTTAACGTTAATTCAACGAACTTCTAGTTATTTCAACGTTAATTCAACGAAACGTCTAGTTCAACGTTAATACAACGAACGTCTAATTCAACGTTATTTCAACGAACGTCTAGTTCAACGTTAATTCAACGAACGTCTAGTTCAAGGTTAATTCAACGAACGTCTAGTTCAACGTTAATTCAACGAAACTTCTAGTTCAACGGTAATTCAACGAAACGTCTAATTCAACGTTAATTCAACGAAACGTCTAGTTCAACGTTAATTCAAATAAACGTCTAGTTTAACGTTAATTAAACCAAACAACGCTCAGTTCAACGTTGATCACCATCAGATGCCTGGTATAGAGAGGCGCTGCACGGCAATATATATATAGAGCGGCCACAGACGGCGGTAGCTTGGGGGCAACCTGCCTGCCAGCCTAGCAACACGGTCGCATGCAAGATACTCGGAGCAATGCGCTTACATTCATGCGCTGCACTTCTTAATTCCGTGTGCTGAACTTCATACGCAGAAGTTCATACGTTAGTCTTCATGCGCTGCACTTCTTAATTCCGTGCATCGAACTTCATATGCAGAAGTTCATACGTTACTCTTCATGCGCTGCACATTAAACGTAAAACTTTGTACGTTACGCTTCATACGTTCCAGTTCATGCGCACGAAGCACTGTACAGCGCACATATTTCATTTATACCTGCTGCATAAATGACGATGAACTGCCTACAACGAAGCATTCAAGCTCATGCATTATTAAATTAGGTCGCTAAATGATGAAGTGCCGAGCCAAATGAAAATTAATTGTTTCCGTGATACGCTCTGTAATCGCAATTTCACATGTACGCTTCACGTGATCCTTTAGTTCAAACCTTCAGTCGTCCGCTGAAGTTTACCTGGAAATTAGTTTATGCCTTGCAGTTCATACTTGTCTTAGTGGCAAAATATTTCGGTGCGCTAACTTAGTGCTGCAACTTATTAGTCGTTCATAATTAATTTGAAATGAAATTTTCATGGTTTACTTGGAATTAATTTTGCTTATACTTTATTTTTCTTATGTCAAAATTTATAGTAAATAGCTACCATTTCCCGCGTCATACCTGCAGAAACTATGGTTTCACAAGACTCTTAAATTCAATAAAACTCTTGGAAATATTGGTCGAAAAATTCGCCTAAGTCTAGGGCTCAACACGCTCTTTCAAACACAGATAGGGAATATCGCTGTAAAAATATGCACGACGTTGTGGAGGTAACCCGAATGGAGAACAATATTGAGAAAATGAAGTTTAGGGATTTACAGTCTATGGTGAAGTCGAAATACCTTTGAATTCGAGGGATTTTTCGTTTTCAACTGAGTCTTTACGCCTAGGGGTTAGTAGTGCACTTCAAACTTCACTGCACCTTCTGAAACATTGAAAAGCAACGCATTTAACGGCTAAGACCGAAAGATTTAGTTCTCTGTCAGAATACATTGATATCAGAACATTAAGATCAGATTATTAATAACGGAAACGCATGTGCTGTTGTGAGTCTCCTAAATAAAGACTATATTATTGTTAAGTTTGTTAAGTAGTCTCTTGTGCTCTAATGAAATTTTAGTTCTACGAGGCCGGCAGATTCAAATCAAAGTAAGAATGCAATTTTATACTCGCTTCGTCTACACTCAAATTTGTTAAAGAGTAAAGTGGCTCTCAGTTTTAATTTATTTTGGTTAGTACTGAAAATTATGTGCAATCTAAGTAACTTATTTATTCCGAGTGGCTGGCAAGCTACATTTGACTTCATCAGCAGACGCTATATCGTTGTCTTTTAACATACGTATACATTAAACAGAAGATTTTCAAGTTCCATTTCCTTCATTTTATATCTCACCTGCTATATGTGTAAATCAAACAATTTTTCCCGTTCGTTCCTGCAATATAATTTTTTAATTCACAATATGTTTTGCAAACTGTACTGAAATATTGTTTGCAAATTTGACTTGGACACACAAAACAATTTGGCGCAATACAGACGCAAAAGATTACGGTAAATGGTTCAGCCGGCAGTATTGCTGTCCTGCCCTCGTTACAAGTGTTTCTTGACTCTGCAGCTCATAGTTCCACCTTAATTTACTGTAGGAAATATAAATCGAAGAAATTAATCGCCACAAGAAGTTAACTTAGAACCCTAAACTCGGAGAAATAACTTGTAGAATAAATAAGATGAGCTTGGTCGATCTGATACAATATATTCGGTAAACTTTCCTTTATTTGACCTTAACTTAGATTTTTGCTAGTCATAACTATGCTTTTTACCGAGCCGTGACTAATGACTATGCTTTTCACATATCGTTGACTGCGCTATTTACTAAGCTTCGACAAAGTCTTTCAACAAGCATGGATAGAGCATTTTACTAAGCCTTGGCCAAGTAAAAAAACAGAGCTGCGCCCCCGAGTCCCAATGATGTCGTCGTCAAAGCCGGTTAAGACTTTGGCCTCGGCATGGGGGGTCTTGCTCGTCCCTGAACTCATTCGTGAAATGGACGCGACAAAGCATCCGAATCAAAGCATCAACGCAAAACCGGCCCGTCCATTCGTCCCGATTCGACTTACGTGAGTTCTCAGTAAATATACCTCAACAATCGCAGCTAAATCCGTAACTTGGTTTCGACCATCCAGGCGAAACTCAGCTTCTATGAGAAATTGGACGAACACAGATCCGCACATCATATAAACCAGTGGCATCACCAGACTTACTTTAGTTGGGCTTCAACCCCCCTAAGTCACAAATCACAAACAAAACTCAACACAGCAGCACTCCAAACAAGTTTAATGACTCTTATTGCAATTAAAAATAAAGTTCTCACATATAATCAGTCGACGCCTACAAGGCATTTGTGCCCAAACATTAACAGGACATTTACCCACCTATATGCAAATCACAGGGAAAAATACGCATTTGAAAGAGCAGGAAAAATTCTATCGCTAGAATATTTATCGTCTTCACTTTTTACCGAATCCCACAAAGCAAATTCATGAGTTTCCCATATTCGTTTCCAACAAACGATACAGACGAAAAATAATATTGTTTGATAATTGGCGGGGAAGCAATTCAACGATTCGCGGAAAAATTTTGCACTCAGCGGACTCCCAAATTGTAAGAAATAACAATAAAGATATCTGAAGATACAAAAATTTCTCATTACGCCAAATATTTCCCGATTTTTATATGTAGCTTATCCTTATTTAATTGGTAACTAATCCCAATCTTTAGAACAATCTAAATCTAAACAAATGACGTTATCATGAGCGTGACATATAGATTAATATTAATAAATTTTTGCATTTTGGCGCAAAGGCTACGCTTATATTCATAGTCAAAATACATATCTGCCTGAAAAAAGTTCGCATGCATCAGTAGGCGTGACGGGAAATTTATTGTCCCATCATAAGAAGTCATCAATTGCAGTTAATTGGAAGTATTAGAGCGACAGTTTGGAGTGACAGCGAAGATTTAATGCCAGGCAAGATTAATTGAACGTTTGCATACAGCAGGCTCGGTGCGGAAAAAAACTCAACAAAAACTAGGAAACTATTGTCATGAAATACAATAGCGACCATCACATCGCGTGGCTAGGACAATGCTGAATTTTTTTATTGCACGTATAAGACAAGCAATTACATTACATTTATCAAGTGCTGCCAGAAAAATACCGCACAATGAATATATCATGTGCGTACTTTCACTTTCTCTGTTGTTGTCTCTTCAATGCACCGAAGATTGTTTAGGTCGTGTACTGCATTGTTCTCATTTCGTTTGTTGGTTATATTGTTGAAGATTAATGGCGATACTAAATATCGATCGATTTAAATTACGAAAAATCACTGGTGATTGAATACATTGAATGGATCACTTCACATATATTGCGCAGTTATGTAAGTTTTTTTAGTATAAATTTTATGGATATGCGCCATAAAAAATTTTAATGAAGGGTTTTAACGTCACTCTTCCCTCCTTTTAATAAAATGAAAAAGGTTGAACAATGTGCAGTGAGTTTGATATAATCTTTTAAATCCAGATATCACTAATTGTTGTAATGAGAAATCCGTTCAAACAAGGGAAAATCTAAATCTATAATGAAGTTTTAGCAATATTATTAAAATCCTTTGACGGAACCTCAACGGCGTTACCGAATTCTGTCCTACAAAATTATTTGCACTCACAATTATTTATTTAAATTGAATTATTTAATTAAAAATTATTCAATTACAAAATTAAATTACTCGGAATGACATTTTTTTAAGCCGGGAATGGTGGCAACCCTGCAGCAGCAGACAACGTGCAGACGCTGCGTATCATGTCAGGTGCAGACGCTGCGTATCATGTCAGGTGCAGACGCTGCGTATCACGTCAGGTGCAGACGCTGCGTATCATGTCAGGTGCAGACGCTGCGTATCACGTCAGGTGCAGACGCTGCGTATCACGTCAAGTGCAAGCAGCTGACGGTCGCCCAACCAAAGCAAAAAATGGAAGCATTGCGAGGACGACATCGAATGGTGTAAATGTATGAGATATTTTTGTGTTTCTATTGTTGGTGAAGCGTGTCAAGTTGGGTGTGTTGACAAGAGTTTTTATTCATGTGCAAGACTTGAAGGTGCTTCTATGTTATTGTTCGAATATATCAATGTCGGTTCCAAGATTTAGTTATTAGGACAGGCCAATATTAGATGTCAGTCTCTGAGGATGGGTGGACTTTAGAGTTAACAAATTTTTGTGCAATGGTCTGAGCTTTTCACAACGGGACATTGTGTGCTCAGAAATGTTTAGTACCTTTTTTGAGAACCTTAGAAGAGACACCAGAGGAATATTAGAACAAATAGAAATTTCAACTAGCTTGTGTAGATAGAATAAAGGATGGAAAAGTTAATTATATTGTTTCCACCGAACACGGTACGATAACAAATAATTCCATGTCGGGCTCGAGTAAAAATCCCCTCTCAAAGCCTGATGTCAGAGACCGCACTATGCACCACACAACAAACATTCTTAAGTCGCCGCATCAAAGAACTAAATTCACATAAGAAGATTCCAGGATTGTTTCTTCCCAGGGAGAATGTTGCGCTGAAGCAAAACATGAAAGGGTATTGCATATGAAATATTGGCTTACGTTTATGTTGTTGTCTATGTAACTGAACATGAAATGCACTCGAATGCTTGAATAGCTTCACTTTAAGCTATTAAAAATGTCGACGAGCAGAACTTATTGGAAACTTGCGTATTTAATCGGCAAAATAAGTTTTAAAATAAAATAGAAAGTAAATTTTTAACTTTTCGTTTCCTAGCCACCACCGTCGAGGTGATTAGTCAAAACTTTAGCAGTTAGGAATTAGCAAATAGATTAAAACTCTTGATGAGATTTTAACTTTTTAGAAACCAATTAATTTAGAACAATGAAAGTATCCAATGAAACAAGAATTTTAGACTTTAAACTTACAAGACATGCATAAAATTATATGAATAAAAATTTGAGTTCTAATAAACATGATAATTTAGACACACATTGAGTTTTGAGTCGTTAAAGTCAATGCGAATGGCAAATTGATTTTCTTTACAAACGACCACATCGGTGACCGCTAAGCAATGAAGCTATGCAGGAACAAAAAAAATCGCCACAGAAAAATTATACGTCTCCGCTATGCTGGATTTCTGTTACCATGGATTTCCGCTATGCTGGATTTCTGTTACGATGGATTTCCGCTATGATGGATTTCTGTTACAATGGATTTCCGCTATGATAGATTTTCGCCATCATGAACTTCCGCTATGATGGATTTCCGATATGATAGAAGTTTGCTATCATGAATTTCTGCTATGATGAATTTCCGCTGAGACGGAGTTTCGATATGATGGATTACTGTTACGATATATTTCTGCTATGATGGATTTCCGTTATGATAGATTTCCGCAATCATGGATTTCCTCTATGATAGATTTCCGCTGTGATGGATTTCCACTGTGATGGATTTCCGCTGTGTTGGGTTTCCGCTATGATGGATTTCTGTTATAAAATGATTTCTGTCTTGATGTATTTCCGATATGATGGATTTCCGTTATGATAGATTTTCTCTACCATGAATTTCCGCTATAATGGATTTCCGCTGTGAAGGATTTCAATTGGAATCGCCTTGCGTGTCTGCATGACGTCTGCTATAGGCACACTCGACAGTCTTCCTAGGACGAACAACAAAAGAAATCAACTGGAGTGAAAATCTCACGGAAATGGGAAATTTGCCAAAGTCGGCGTTCGTCGAGATGCGAAATTTTTGGGGTAAGAATGGGTGATAACAGTGAAACTGAAGCAGGGAAATTTTTAAAGAAACTTCCACACGCACATAAAACAGAGTTCACTTGAAAGGCGGTTGAAATTCTCGAGTTCAAATTCTCGCAAAAAAGGCGGTTTAAATTCTCGTAAATCTATATAATCACTTCATAAAGTTCACACTTGATCGAATAATAAAAACTTTGGCCAGTCCAGGAATGAAAACATGAAAGTTTGAGTTTGGAACTTAATGTGAGTTTGGTGCTCAATCAAGAATGAGAATTCAATAGGTTCAGGAAACTTAAAGTAGGTTGCCAACTTTCTCTATCATTTATAAAAAAAGCAATTGGTCAGCGGACTTTGCTCATCCTGCGTTTGTTGCTCGTTCAGTTTTCTAGTGAAATTTTTGTTGAAATACAGGCGCTTGCATCTTTAAAGTCGCTTGCATGAGAATTCTAAACCTCAGTAAGCTTGTATTTTGATTAATTGGGTATGAAAAAAAATGAGGGAGCTTTTAGAGGCATCAAGGCTGATCGTTCATAGTCGTAGAAGCCGATTAATCCGCAACGTCTTGGAAATACAACCGTTTTTGATGCGTACATACTTCCAAGTATTGCCAGTAATTATTTGCAAATCTTGCAATCATTGTTCTATATTAAAAAATTTTTTTAAATTCGCATCGCGGCCAGGTCGTGCACTTTTTTTGTGGTGAATGCTTATATTCTTATATAATCAAAACTTGACAGCATGGCACCTGAGCCGAGTTGAAAAATGTGGTGTGCAAGGTCGCCTCTATTGCAAAATCTCGTTGAAAAGTTTCCGGCAACTACTACATAAAATTGCTGCGGTTAAAAAGAAGTGATAATGCAGCACGCATTCGAAGCTTTAGAAGAGCCGGCGGTTTCCTGCAGTCGCTACCACAAAGTGGACGGGCAATCCGAGAAGAAAGTTTTTGTCGGGATAAAATATTAAGTGGAATCAGGAGTGGTCTTTTTCTGGCAGGATACGGAAGTAAGTAAGTGGCAGGAGTCTAAAAGAAAAATATTTTTAAGATTCTTGACAGCGATACATATATATTCTTGAGGATAAAAGGTTCGTAAATTTCAAAATCCAAATAATATGAATTCAAGATTAATTTGTTTTAAAATGATCAATATATGTCATGTATGAGTAGTAGTAGTATATATCTGGCGCATCAGCTATCAGAAAGCTGGCGCATCAGCTATCAAGTTATTTCGAACCGAAGGTCAAAATATAACATCGCCAGCTAGGCGAAAGGTCTCAATTGTCCAGCCCGCTGAAGCTGGCGTTAGCATCTCAAAGAGACGAAGTGACAAGGAGGGACAGGTGAAAAGCAACAGAAACGAAGACACTCGAACAAGAGGTCGCTTACACGAGACGTCGGCCGCCCGCATGAGAGACAGAGTAGGGAAATGTAAGGTATCCTACCTACATAATAACTCAACCCAATAACTAAGGGCAACGGTCAGACACCGCGAGCTCAGCGATGGGGCGCTCAGGAACAATCCTCCTATATGAGCGCGAAATCCCATAGGCCTTCTGACGAGCACAGACATGCGTTAGAAGTCCCCCCTGAGGGGATGTCATGTATGATTCGATTGAGAAATCCATATTCATTAGTGCAAAATTTCAAGATAGTAATATAGAATATGTGCCAATTAACTCTTTAATTAGGAACATAAATCAAATATGCATACCACCCCTGATATACAAATCAATTCTCGGGCAGTCAGAGTGACTGCAAGACACTCTGCGCGGGCTTTAAAACTTGATTAGACAATAATCTAGGTTTCCCGTTAGTCAAAAACAGAGGATCTGACAGCATTATTGCTTGTGTGCCAAATTCTGCACAAGAAGATCTGTCCTTGGAACGGTCGTTCGAGTGACGAGCTGAACAAATAACTGCGATCCAGAGCCCCGTTAATTTAATACACTCGAAGAATTGAGTGGGAGTTGGTCCGAATAGCTATGCAGTTTTTACACCTGCGTGGCTTACCCAGACTCAGTTCGGCTCAACAAAAAGGCCGTATCAGTGCTACGACCGCTTTCTTCTCGCGGCGTGGGTAAGAAAGTGTGTCATTATTTCAACAATAAGGCCTTCATTTTTCTAAGTGATGTGCGAGACTGCGTCAAGCGTCAAGGTTCATGCTTGCCGTCGACGACCTGCGGCGGCCTCGCGCTATGGCGCGCAATTGTATGAAAATGACACGTCATACATCAGCCAGACAGGAGAAAACGGCTCCAGGTTTACTTCTATATTGAAAAAAAGTATCACGGCAACTTACGCTTTAATAAAATAGAACAACACTTACGTTAATTTTGATATTTTTCTTTTTTTTCAGGCCGAGTCAAGGTTTCCAGGTATGTATAGAAAGGGGGAAAAGGAAGTTCAAAATTCGCAAGAAAAATTTCAAAATTGATTTTGATATTATAGTTTACGTCTGGCTATATTTATATCTGAATCATTCTTCATGCAGCAATTTAGAGCTCCTTCATTTTCATTGTCTTTATAATATACAGAAATAATATAGCGAACGGCTCGTATCACAAGGCGCAAAAATTGTAAATCCTGCTAACGTCTTCGCGGAGATAATACGTGTCTCGATCGTGGCGAGAGCCGTAGAGATGTGGGCGCAATTTACGAAAATTGAGGCTTAAGTTATTTATTGGTCCACATAAAAGGCTTCATCCTTAAGCCACTGAAAATAAATCTTCGGGAGCCAAACTTTGGCCCTACTTTCGAAGGCAACGAAAGTCACCAGGGAAAAAATTAGGCTGAGTAAAAATCCGATGAGAAATTAGGCCGTAAAGATCAAACCGCAATATCCGGGGGTCTCTACAGCAAGAGGCTGTGAGGACGCGTGTGGTTGACTTTATATCTCCATAATGTGGACTTAACGCGCCGGTATTAAAGGTTTTCTAATGTAAATTTTATGCGATCGAGTGCAATCTTACGTATAGACTAAACTACATTGCACATTGTAAATGAAAAGTTGAATGCAACTTTGAATTTAAATTGTGAGATAAAATTTAAAATAAAATTATCATGAATTACTCGTTTTCAAAATTAACTTTAAAACTCTACTATTGCAGACAAGAGAACGACTCAAGCACAATTCTTTCATTTTTTAAATAAAATACAATAGAAAACCACCGATTAGACCGAAGTAGCAGGGCGACGATTTGATTTAGGCCTACTAACCAACATCAGAAAAATAGGAAGCTTGTGAAGTTATTTTTGATAAGGCGCGAGAAAAAATACTGTAGAAATAATGAGGAACGATGAAGCAATAATCAGTATTGATGCTTAATTCAGTCCACTATTGCATCTAATGATGCAGACATGTTCATCAGTTTTGATACCTCAGTTAATTCGTGCGTCAAACTAGGTATCACTAATAAGCAAAAAGGTGTCATCTGCATCCATCCGCACACTGTTAGAAAAATCACCGTTAAACGGCTTCCCCTGCGTTCTAGTGGCCGGGCGACACGTGAAAAGAAACACCGTTTGGCCGTTCTCATTTAAATTCAACACTAAAAGCCCGTACAAGATGTAAAAAAGAGGAAAAAACGGATGAACGGTGTAGTTTCACGTGACGGCCGGCCACTAAAACGCCGGTGAGACCGTTTTTTTACCGTTTTTAGCGTATTTCCTCATTTATGCGTGGAAAAAATGCACTATTGTGCTCGCCATGTCTGTCTGTCTGTCTGTCCGTCCGTGACTTCACGATTTCGTCGACGAAAAAATGCGCTCTCTGTCACTCACTGCAGTGAGTACTGAGTTATATTTTTTCGAACAGCGTACGTCTAAACTCTAAAGGTATCACAAATACATAAGCAATATGTTGACACCCTCATCCACCCGTACGTCTAAAGGTATCGCTAATAAGCAAAATGCTGACACCCTCATCCCCCCGTACGTCTAAAGGTATCACTAATAAGCAAAATGCTGACACCCTCATCCACCCGTTCGTCTTAACTCTACAGGCATCGCTAAGGGCCCTCTGCCCTGATTGCCTGCAAATGAGGAGGTGTTGGTACCAATATGTGGTGCATTGCAGGCCTATTCGGGCGCCGCCACATGCGCCAATTAACAGAGGTCGAACAGGCAGTAAGATTATCTCAGGATCGAGCGACTCCGATCTTCGGGAGTCGACGGCTTTCAAGGGAAAATTAATTTAAGAGCATGAGCATGGCATAGAGAAAGAAAAAATTACTTTAGAGATAAAACTATTCAGTAAAGGCCGTTTTTAGCTCAGCGAGAAATAAACCGTTTTAATATAACTCAAATGAAATAGATGTAACAAAAATATGAATATAGCCGCCTTATGGAATCTTGAGGCAACTATAGAGTTTTCTGAACTAATTAGTATTTCTATAGTAAGGAGGATTTTAACCATAATGGAAATGTGAAATTCATTATTAGCCATTGAAAATATTTCTTTTCTACATGACTCTGCGGCTGAAAGGGATTTTTGTTTCTAGATTGACTGTATTTAAATGAAAATTTCTTATTTCAACTCAACGACGTTAGAAACATAAACGCACAAGATCCAATCTCAGAATATTTCAGCACGCGGAACACTTGTATTTATCAATAATTTTTAAACTAGGCAAAGAAAACATACAAAAAATAAACTCATACCTGCGAGGACATGGTCACGGCAGTAACACAACACATACACATCAATGAAACACACATGTATGAATATACAAAGCTGCCAATTGTTCAGTGCGTACAAACGACGACCTCGTGGCATTTATGTCTCCTCCACAGCCACAGCAACAAGAATATGGACCGCACTCAATGAAATGAGAGGATCATTGTCCAAATAGCGATGAACTTTTTAACACGTTTTTCTTTACTCAGCTTCGCGTTTGTTTGTTTGTTGTTAACATTGACAACGAAAATTAGCCCACTTCTGATTGCTCTAGAGATCTGAAATTCTGCATGCAGGCTATTTTCGCCTAACAATTTCAGATACAATCATAAAAACTAGTAATTAGAAACCTAAATTAGCTTAATTGAGTAAAGTATATATATAATATATATATAGTATGACGTGCGGGCGCTGACGTTATAGACGAGCAGGCGCTGACGCTGCGTATCATCGATACGTACGTCAAGTCATACTTAATCAAGTCATTAGATATAGTGGAAAATATACTATATAATATAAAAAAACTTTTTAAAAACAACGTTTTTCATGTGTAGCAACGGACTAAAAAGAAGAAAATAAAATACTTTGAAAAAACTTTAAAAGACACGTTTTTTTGTGGACTAAAAAGTAGAAAATAAATTATGGCTCGCCATAAAAAACGTGGGTCGGGCTGTACGTTCACCATCAAATTTCCAAAATTCGTGCGTTGTGTGCTTTTCGTTTTAATCATAAATCTGCCAGACACGCGTTTTTTGGGGCGAGCCATAATTTATTTTCTAATTTTTAGTCCACAAGAAAAACGTGTTTTTTTTAAAGTTCTTACAAGTATTTTATTTACACTTGTGTGGGGCATCCTGACCCGGCAAATGGGCTATCAGTAATACGTCCGTTCTCTGCTCGTGCAGTGGTTAAGAAGTTAGGTTATTATTTAGACAATGACCCTTCGTTTCTACGCGTGCGCCTTCTAACTATCCCGAATATCTCTGAAAAAGATATAAAGTTTGCAAGATGTAAAGGGAATTAATAATATAACTTTCAATAAAAGGAAAGCTGGGACGCCGATGGTGCATAAAATACTTAAGTTTTAGTCACCACAATGAAGACTGAGCCACGAGAGAGAACCAGTTAAGAATCGTGAACTCCATGAAAACGCTTACTCTTAACATGCAACATTGTATATTTTTTGTTACAACATGTTTTTTCTTATAAAACATAACTATCCATGCGAACAACGTTTGAAAAGTGTTGTCAACTGTCAAGCAGAGTTGTAAAAACGTAAAATGCATTCCTTACCAGCGCAGTCTACATCCCAGACAATTGTTCCATGAGTTTAACTACATTCAAAGCAACGGTTCTGTAGCGTTCAGCTCCATGCAAGGCTATCAATTCTACGTTTCTTGGTCTTGGTGTTGCCTGTGTTGGTCACATTTCGACGTTGATTCATCATTTAATTTTTGGTTGATCAACATTTCAACCAGAAATCAACGCTAGATTAACGCCAGATGCCTGCTGGGAAGTGTTTCGCAACGTTCAGTCCCATGCAAGGCAACGAACGAATTGCGTCGCAAAGCCCACAACTCGCCGCTCGACTGAGCCGCGGCGTTCCCGTCTTCCATAAATTGCTGGAGCGATGGACCGGGCGGGAGCTGTAGTGCACTTTGGAAGCAAATGCTGCTCGTATAATCGGGCATGGACTTAGTCGCTTGCGGGCAGGCGAGTAAAACACCGGGTTTAATGGTATTATGATAAACTTAGAATAATAAAAAGAGTGGAGAGGTACTTGTTTGTTAAGTGAAACGTTTCTAGCGACGCTATCGATGCGGTAAATAGTGAAAAAATAAACGAGGTTAGTTAACATGCGAGTGTGAAACGACAATGTTACTTTGCGTCCTTTACATCACCCACTGACAAGCCTCTTTGGTACTTCGGTTTAGCCAATATTTTGCCGTCTATAGACGTAATATAAAACTTCAAAACACAAAAATCAACAACGATTATTCGTAATGAACTAACGGTCAATAGTCATTTGTTGTTAGGAAAAAACTGCAACACGAACAATTCATACCAGCATTTGATGCATGAAAAACACGGTTCAGGACACGCTTACATCCAAGCTGCTGAAAACCAAGAACCAAACAGGCGCTGTATAATGTATATGCTGCATGTTCTTAGTTACATGTGTACATGTATGAGGTTAATTCATGTATTGATATATCATGCACTGACCGCAACCTAAGTTACAATGCCTTGCTGAAAACACGAACGACGGTTTGTACAGGCAGATGTAACTAACAATTATCTAGCTAAAATTAAACGGTTAGTTACGAATCATTTAATATGTGAGCGGTTAAAACATGGCGCTAGAGAGGAAATGTGAATGTATGACCATTACAAATACGTAAAATTCTGTTCATTTGACACAGCTGTCAACAATTAACCGTGATAGGAAAAAGTATTGATATATCATAATAGAAGGTGATTCGATATCTATGCCAGAATTTAAAAACAGTAATCCATGCAGTATTTCTTTAGACCCTATTTCTTTAAAGTATCCTGTCAAAATTCGACTATTTTTCTTGGAGCCGTAATCAGCATGTTTCTTTATATGTTATTTGTGACAAGAATATTAAATCGTAGGCTGAATAAATGGCAAAATCGATAATATATTAATCAATTCCTAAACGCATGTCATGAGACTCGGACTTCAGACATTTTATGGGAGAAAGTCGGGAGGCTGAGGTGGACAGTTTAATGCCAAGGAGCAGAAGCATTTCTTAAAAGAACTGGTCCGCAGCAGCCAACGCGACTGTCTCAACTGATTTCTTTACGCGATGTTGCACACCTAAATTCACCGAATCAATTCCTAAAGTAAATGAAAACGTCACTACTCATTCATTAGCTGAGTTGGATCATGCAACCACTCATCGATGCACAAGAGTGAATCTTGAATTCGACACGAACACGTCGGGCTCAGGCTGACACGACTGTGCGATGTTGTGTCGATGTTCCCAGCGGGAAGCAAACATGCGCTGCGTTCCTCCATAGGTGAAGAAGAACTGCTGGCGTTACTCGGTTCCCAGTTATTATACTCGACGTGTTCTAAGAAACAAAATAACCAATCTACAGTTATTTGCATCGATTTGCAGGCTTGAGTTTTTTTGGGGTGAGTAAACTGCGGATATCACCATTATGAGTTCAGAGCAAGATAGTGGCCACGAGTGTCACAACAATTAGCTTATACAGAGCAATAATCCTCCTAAAAATATGCATTTTTAAAATTGAATTTTAAAAGTTACGAAACATTTTCGAAGCACATCTATCAGTCAAGCAAGTCAACTGTCAGCAATCGTAAACGGAACTAAACCAATTTTATGCCCTCAACATTCACATAATGGTTATATGGCGAAGAATAATACAAAAGTCTGGCAATACAATGAGAAAAATAAGAAAACGTGAACTGTGAAATTTTGGTAATGCTGTTGTTTGTACACGCAGACATGTGGCATTACAGCGATAGACCTGCTAAATAATACGTATTTTGGTAAAACAATTGCTTGTACATGCAGACAACTGGTGTAAATCTCGAACCGTTATTGCATTTATTATACCTTGTTGACATAACGAGCGGGCGGTGGCGGGAGGCGACAATGAAAGTGACTCAGGTCGACACAAACGACATGGACAGAAATAGACAACAATTCGCCGGAATTCTGTACGACAAGACGTTATTGTTCATCTGTTGCGAGTCGAAATCAGATTATCGCTGGGGCTAGTGGGTCGGCAGAGATGATTGCACAGAGCAGTGTTGCAGGGCAGAGATGACAGCGCCGTGCAGTGTTGCAGGACAGAGATGACAGCGCCGTGCAGTGTTGCAGGACAGAGATGACAGCGCCGTGCAGTGCTGCAGGGCAGAGATGACAGCGCCGTGCATTGTTGCAGGACAGAGATGACAGCGCCGTGCAGTGTTGCAGGACAGAGATGACAGTGCCGTGCAGTGTTGCAGGACAGAGATGACAGCGCCGTGCAGTGTTGCAGGGCAGAGATGACAGCGCCGTGCATTGTTGCAGGGCAGAGATGACAGCGCCGTGCAGTGTTGCTGGACAGAGATGACAGCGCCGTGCAGTGTAGCAGGACAGAGATGACAGCGCCGTGCAGTGTAGCAGGACAGAAATGACAGCGCCGTGCATTGTTGCAGGACAAAGCCACTGCAAATACTTGACTTGGTTATCGCGACACCTCAAATGCTTGTCAGTGGTAGTCCGTAGTAACGTATTCCACGAGGAAGACTCTTACATTAGCAGTGCCTCACCCGTTCAATTATTCGTGTTTAATGCTGCTGGTCGAGTTTTCCGAAAGTGCCAACTCAGAACTGTGTGAATATTTCAGGGGAGTCTGGGCACAGCCGACGACTTGTTCATGAATAATTTGTGTAAGATGGCGGTTTATATGATGCCATTTACCGATCACAACTTGCGTGCGTGTGGTGACTATTCAAGCAAGACTAACAAACAAGAAACCTGTGTAGTTCATATTTTGAAGGTGTATATTGCATTTGAATTTCAAAATCGGTGTTGCGGGAGAGCTACATTCATTCATTCATATGCTTCTTCCTCGCGGAAAAAGCATATAGGATGATTCATTGACAATATCCAATACAACAAATCAGCAAACGTTTATTGAATTATTCGAGAAATTAAGTTGACCTCACAAAAAATTGAAACTGAATTCAAATTAAAAACCAGAATAATCAATGTCTAGCAAAGTCTGACATTTACTGCACAGAAGCCGAATCATTTAGCTGTGAAATTATACGAAAAATGAAGCATCTTCATCCCATGGGCCTTTTAAAACGGTTGTTCAGGTTGAAGCCCAATACCGATAAATTAAGCCCAATTATACACAAGAAAGATGTCTAAATTTTTATTTTTCGTCATATTGTGAGAAGTACGGCGGCTTACAACCTAACGCATGAGAGTTTCAAACACGCACAAAAGTTGACCCACTGCAACGGAAGTGCAAAAAAATAAAATAAAAAATCATTTACATTTATCGATACAGAATTTTTTTCCTTAATCACATGAAAGAAAGAAGTCCAGATTCTCTGAATTTTATAGCTTCTATTAATGCACCGACATTAACATTACTTTAGGCGTCCCTTTTCGAGTTCTGCATGGCTGAAATTAAATTTTTCGAATTTAATGATACACTATCTACCCAAATAAAAATTAAGGGTGGTGCACCGATGATTATAGGTGGCGGTAGTAGTTTATAGGTGGCGTAACGGTGAGTGGCCAGATTTGCCAAAAATCGACAATAAAACATCAATAAATCGAGAGGGTGGCGAGTAAAGGTGACAGTCATCTATGAATCATCTGTCTCTTATACACATCTAGATGTGTATAAGAGACAGGTATATATAGTAGCTAAAATCCCGTACACCTGAGGTATAACCCGTTTAAGAATTGCACCCAAAAGTTTTAATGTTCTGTTTCTGTACTTTGAATGCTTAGTGATCCAAAGTGCAATGCAGATTGAACGTATGAATTTTGATCAAGCAGCAACTGAACGATAAACNTTATAGGTGTGGGATAGGTGGTGCACGCCACCCTTAATTCACTGTATAAATCATATAAGCTCCACCTATGGCGTCCGCCGATAGCCACCATAAAAACATAGGTGCTCCACTCTCAATTTTTATTTGGGTAGCAAGTGCTATAAAATACCTGCATGATAGCTTTTAGGAGCTGTCATGAAGGTATTGTCATGGTTGTTGAAGGTATTATCATCATGTTGGTATCATAAATACCAAAACGTGTAATAAAAATCATCTCGCCATATGGCATATATGCAAAAAAATTTCTATGCCAAGGAAGATATCAATGCGACAAAAGTTATCAATAAATTATCAACAAAAATAACTCTTCAATAGCCAATACAAATACTTAAAAAATTTTATTATCACAAACTAAAAACAATTACTTATCAAATACCAACAATAGTAGTTAGTAATAACCAATAAAAGTTGCTTGTAATGTGGGCTAAACGACATATTCGCATAACAATAGACGCAACATCACTTGCCACTGATACTGGGCATTGGGGTTACTTATAATGGCAGCTCTCAGGCCATGGAACCCAGACACATGCGCACCTGCCATCCGTAGAAAGTCAAGTCCACTGATAACAAAAGGTCATGAAAAAAACTCTCAATTTAAAGAGCAAAAAATTGTCTACAAGGAAATTTAAGAAAAAAATAGTCTGCTATAGGGACCCAGCTCGTAATAGGGGCACAGTATGAGCTGCTGGCAAATAATGACTACTTGTATTTGAATATGTTACTAAATTATGCGAGAAAATTCACCCAAAAATAGTCGTAGTCCTGAATTATTGGATTTGATACTCTGATAATCAAACATGGTTAATAATTCGAGAAGAAAATTTTTGACAATATTCAATTATTACGAACATTGATCTGAATAAATGATTGAGGAGCGTAGACAAAGGGTAAAGAAGTTGTCCATCACAGATGGTTTTCAAAAGCAACCAAATTATTCAAAGACGCCACAATGGAAGTCTTGAGCGGAAGTTATTTCAATAAGAGTCTTTGAATTGGTAATAATTTCTGGAATATTTAAATTGCGGGCTCATTAAGGAGTATTTCACAAACGAAACTCATCTTTCAACACACTCATTAACAAGCTAAACTTATCAATAAAATGAGTTGATAAGCAATTATTTATAATGAGAGAGATAATTTCAGACGAGGAAAATTTGTGATGCCTTTCCATGAGGATGACATTCAGGTGCCTTCAATAACGCAAATTAACTGTCAGCTCATAAGAGGGGTTTTGACAGCTTACATATTAATTAATGATTTGCATTAATGAAAGAAGATGTCAAGGATCAAGATGAAATTTCCAGCAAGCTTGATTTGCTCTCAATGCTCCAGTTCCCGAAGCAGACTTCAAGAATTAAACTTTCAGGCTTTACAGCTTCATTCATAAATGGAAGTTTGCATGTACGGTAATCGCTCAGGAATATTATTATAATTATTATTATTATTATTGCTATTATTATTGTTATTATTATTAGGCTCTCCATCCAAAGTTTTTTATGATCTTGATACGAATAACTCTCATATATTTTCTATAATTAGTTCATTTGTTTCTTTTAGCCAATATGTCAATAAATAAACAAAGGTGGAATTCTTTGATTTCTACTCACAATTAATTTTATTTTTCGTGCTTGCGTCTTGCGAGCGTTTCATTGAAAAACTTATTAATTTTGTAGTAGAATCATCTTTATATTTTCACACAGCTTTGCACAGAAGTCTATACCATATCTAGTTAATGTATAACTTTAAAACAAAGAAATTAAACGCTCTTCGTAAAATAATTAAAAAAAATTGTATTTTACAATTAAGTTGTAATATATAATTATCACTGGTTTGGATATTCAGCAATAAGAATAATTATTACAAAACGATCTTCTCAAGTATCAGCAATACTGGCACAGTATTTTATTACGTATAAAACCGGTCGCACCATTTCATTCTTCGAACACCGTTTTTAGGTCCCAGCCCCTGGCATCTCAGCCTGATGTTCTCATCACTCGGACATCCACGATCGCACAACATACCTAAAATAATCACTCATCATTGTCGCCCATCCGTACTACAACCAAACACCACATCCTCATATCAGCGCACAGCCGCGAGGACATCACACATAAGTTGCGGCCTCAAGTAGCGGACCGATATTAGCGTGTAAGGCTCAACTCTCACATTAGCATAGGTATTTAATTAGCGTCCTTATAGACAGGTTCGTACTCGCTGGCGTTCATTGCACGGGGAACGCAGGAGTTCAGAACCAGAAGCCGCGAACGCGATGGGAAATTTAGGGTTTTCAGGCGAAATGTTAATGATAGAGCTTGGGGAGGCGGAATATCGGCGTTAAACTGAGGCACAAGTAGAGGGTGAGGAGTCAATAGCAATCAATTCACGAGTCAATACTATCAAAGTAATCCCTACAGCACATAACATGCGTATTAAGAGCTTTAACCTTGATATTAGGTTACCGTCATATTACACTTTAGGCAACAGATTATAAAAGAACTATAAGAAAGTTATAAGAAAAGTAATAATAAGACCGACGAATTGTATGAAAAATTCCAAGGCTTTTGTCTGAATGTCGAACTTCACTAACACCGGGAAATTAGAGTCGCAACCCCAGAAGAATTCAATATTTTGTTTTAAATTCTGACAAAAGGCCCTCGCTCCGAATATTCAACTATAGTTTCTCTTCTTCTGAATTGTACAGGAGAGTATGCAAAGACCAGCAAATTTCTTTAAAATTCTAACGCCTTGTGAATAAAGCGTGAATGTTCCCGTGATGTATGCAACATACACCAATATATATTGTAGGGATCTTATTCGGGATTTCTTAGACAACGATATGAAGAATAAGATCAAAGGAACCAAAGTGGTGAAAGTAGAATTAGTAGAGCGGGTTGACGATCCCGTAGCAGTCTGCTAATGCTAATGCTATGCGAACTTGCCACTGGGTTAAGTGCAAGAAATTATGTTCAGCAACTGCAGAGATACGCATAATGTTCTAGAATCTAGTATCTTTATAACCTCTACTGTATCTGTTGATACTGTACATATATTATATATTGTTTCTTAGGGTGTTTTTAATTTTGTATGGAGGATTTATTTTCATATCGGTGTAAAGTACCATTTCGAATTGATCGTTAAATAGACTTTGTTCTTTGTAGGGAGTCACCGTTGCCTAACAGCCGTTACATATAGCTACGCCTTGCCGCTCCTGTGCTCTAACTTCAATCTAGAATACTTAAGTTTGTGCGAATTTAAAAGCACCAATTAATATAAATGTTCTTTGAATCTGAATTCATTATTGAACCTCTGCACGCATAGATCGTTAAATATATAATACCAACAATATAGGCATACAAACGAATATATTAATACGCGAGAAGAGTTTTTGCATAAATTTATTGTGATAATGGCCCTGCCCGAGCTACCATTTATAGGAGCTTTTGATGCTCGCCATAAGTTGGAATTCCTGTAAAGAACTCACGTCAAGTCGTCGTAATTGCATCGTAACTTGTGCAGATTTTGCCCAACGCAAATCAAGTCTCGAGTTTCAGTAACTTGTACGAGGCTGCGGAGCTAAAATGTTTCAGAGGAACTTAGTAATTTCATAAGCTCTCAGGAATGAATTTCATATGTTGGTGGGATATTACTTACGGAATTACATTTACATTACGTATAGCCCAGCGACACTGAAGAAGTTCAAAATAGAGATGGTACAGATTTTCAAAACGGTGCAGATTTTTATTTCATTAAAATGTAATTAAAGCTGTATTAAGTAAGCAGTACCCTAGAAGTACACGACACTGACAATAGAAATTAAGTTGTAACGAATAAATAAAATAGCACAGTCTCAAAGCAAAGTTGTGAGGTATCCTATATTGTACAAAATATTCGTACAATCTTCCAATAGAATATTTTGAAGTTACTTCAACTTCCATTGTAGCTTCTTATTGTTAATATTTTTAGATTCATTAATATTATTGCTTCATATCGTGAACTTCAATATAATTTTGTGCAATGAAAGCGTCGAATTAAGTTTAATATAGCACGTTTCAGCAATCAGGGGGCTGGGTTCTGCAAAAGCAATAAAAGTGCAATGTCGAAATTATGCATCAAACCAAGGCATTTCGAGCTCATATTGCAAGGTTCACACGAAACAGAATAATTTCAAAGCACCTCTTTATAATACATGGAATGCGGACATGATTTCATTACGTCGCATCGCTTCGAAACACCAAGATAAACGATATTACATGACCATACCGCGTACATGTGATCACGCATACATGAAGGCATGTGTTCCGGAATGAATCCTGAGGGTGAGTGGAGTGAGGGAGGGGGTAGAGGGTTTCTGAGGGTGGGGGCGAGAGTGAATGAAATCATTCTTCTCTTGGTAATAGAAAATAGTTCGTTTTCCTTAAATAAATGATAACCAGTAGCCCATTTTCTAAAACCAATCTTCGAATGTATTTTCACCAATTGATCATTCACAAGAACCTTTCAAAATTTTATAGGCATCCAATTTGAATGCAGATAAAGCGGATTTACACAACACAAGAAAGTCTCTCGCCAATTTTTGTGTCTCCACGCTGACCGCCTATGATTGTAAGCAAATTTCATTCAAGAAGTAGCCCTAATAAATTAAACTTGAATTAAATCAATGATTAATCGGTGGCCAAGAGCAACTCAACCCTGAAACTGGTGAAGCATCACAAATCCCATGCAGCGTTTTGCATGGAATAGGCAGCAATATATTTGTCAAGCCTGTGATAAATGCTATCAATATTGACATATATTCAATTTTAGCTGCCACCTCTCCTGTCTAAATCTGACAATTTGACGTGTTATCCCAGAGGGGAGATTGATCCACAATGCATGTGGGAGCCAGTGCGTTGAATAAATCGAAAATACCATAGAGATATGCAATACCGTGTGGAGATGCACAATATTGCGGAGACCCGCCTGAGAAGTTTACTAAGATCGTTCCATCTCCGGCGCACTCCGGGACGACGTGAGTGTCAAGCAGCGGCGGGGCGTAGCTCAGATACGTGGCCGAAGTGCCGGGGCACTTGGGCCAGATATCAGATAAGTTGCATAGACTGGCCAGCAACAATAAATCACTCATAGGAGATCGTAAGTCTGATGCTATTCAAATAAACGACGGGCGTTCCGACCAAGTCTGGTCAGCCAAGCTTGGAAGAAAATGAAGCACGACTTGATCGTGAAGGCCTGAAATAAACTAGGCAACGGGTAGCAATAAAATACTGTATGTTTGGACAAACATAGCAGGCTCAACAATATATTGTAGGTGCGGAAAGCTCAGCGCTGCCAACTTATTAAACAAATGGCTTGATAAAAACCCAACAGGAACTCGAGTTACGGAAGGGAAGAGCTCTTTCATGCTTGATGCTACACGAATAGCTTAGTTACGAAGCTCTTTTGAAAACATTACTTCGGCACCACACAAGAAGAAATTAATGGATTGAAGTCAAATGCCAAAAGTGCATCCACATAGGGCAAAAGCCTCACCCGTGGCTTACTTTTTTTACATTTAGTACACCATTCCTATGCAATCATCCTCGTTATTATAACCAATGCCTTATTTCTCATTATTTGAAGTTTTATGACAGAAAATTTGGAGTTGTTAAAATAAACGAGTTTATGGAGTACGTAATTGCACAATGCTGTCATTATTTTAAATACGTCGTATCTTTTGTTACATTTGTGTTTCCTTCTAGTTAAACGCATAGTTTTCTCTTATCTGTAAAAAAATTTCCGCCTAATTGCAATAAGTCAGATTTACCAACAAAAATCATCCCGTGCCTTACTTTAGTAATTGATAATAAAACTCGATAAAAAAACGTGAAACTTAGAGAAGAGCAGAAGATAATTCAAGCGAGGATGTGTGTGCGTTCTGTGCGATGACAGTACCAGGCTTCATGCGTGCAACGATGTCTCAGAGGTAAACTGCAGGGACCAGACAGTGCAAATTATGCGAGAATGTGCGACTAGCATAGAGCAGTCGGTGCCAACGGAAAAGAACGCAAGGGAACAATATTGATAAAATGAGCATTTGTTAAATAAAAATAATAAATGTACAGTCAGTATAGCGAATTATATAATCGTAAAATATGTGTCAAAATAAAATAAACGGGAAATTTTCAGGATAAAAGGTTTTTGTCCTTCATTGAACGGAGAGTTGATGGACGCCGTCGAGAGATTTCGAGCGTAGATTCATTGCACCCTGCTGACAATATGTGGGCTTTTCGAGTACATTCTCTGGACATGCATTGGACACGCTATGGACATGTTATGGACATTCTGTGGGCATCCCCGTAGACATACACAAGAAATTTTTCTCGGTAACATGGGCCATAAAAAACCCTGCTACTTCGTTGGCTCGGGCGAAGCGACCATGAGTAGCAAAGCAGCTCGGGAAGTTGCCTATGCTGATCCTAACGGTAAGGATGCTCAGGGAAGGCGTTCTGCGCGCCCACGCTGCCTGACACCGAGCAGCCTTGCCTCAGCTACGAACGGTGATGTGACATTCAGCTTGGGTCTCCTTGCACGGTGCACTGAGCAGACCAGCTCATGCAGCGCACACATTGGTCTGTTCACATAACTTCGCACTAAACAGAGCAGTTCAGCTAAATCTGCGCACACATTTGTCTGCTTGCACGGTGCACCGGTGCATTGATCATACGATTTCATACCACAGCTCTTGAAACGCACGCCAAGGCTCTATAGTTGTGTCCTCAATGTTTGCTTCTCAGCGTCTCCGACAAAAAGTACTGACATAGTCCATAACACACAACAGTATCACTGCAAACACAGCACAGAGAATACGCGGTCCTGTACACAAAATTACAATATAATCCGAGTACAATTCTTTGAAACAAACTTTGAATATTCTCGCTATTGAAGTAGGAGGATTATGGGCTGGGCGAGATCACGTGAAGAAGAAAGCGGGTACTTGGTGGCTTTATCTGTTGACAGAGCCTTCTTTAATACCAAAAAGTTGGACCCAATAAATAATGAACTATAAAGAAATACAAAGAAATACGATAAAGTCTTCCCATTACAGAAGAGAACCATTCTCATTGTTGGGGCTTAGCATTTACGGGCAACTTAGTCGATGTACTTATTATATATGTAGTCACAGTCGGGCCGTCACGTGGGCGTCTAACGAGTGTATTGCTACCACAAGCTCGGACTTGTTAGTTACTTAGACGCTTCAAAGACTCGCCTAAGCGATAAGTGCAGTTTGTTTTGAAAGAAAATAAGCACAGGATTTCATGCATTAAAAGCCCACTGAAGAAAAAGTGATATACGTTATATACCGATACATCATTTTGAGACCGTCTCATCCTTTATAAGGGAGAAGATTGTAGGGCTTGGGCAGAGCGGTGCAATTCGCCACTCAATTAAAGACGAGGCAAATGCAAACATTCAAACGAATATTCTAAAAGATGAAACAAGTCTAAGTTTAAATAAAAGAAAAAACGAATTCCGTCTTTGATATTCACTATTGTGTGGTTTTGAAGGGAAATATGAATAACTTTTTTCATGAAAGAAAAATTCAGAAATCTTGATCTCAGAGCGAATTTTTCTAACTCCTTATTTTCCATGCTCAAAATTTCCGGATAATTTATGCACTTTCTATTTGAAGCGATATTTTTAAAAATTAAATATTGAACGGAATTTTATTAAAGCAACATGCCGCTCCTACCTGCAAATGCTAGCAATGCGTTGGTGTTGCACAGGAAGATATAGAATTATAATGCCATGGCAGCAATAAGCTGATCCTCTCTTTGATGAGACTTCGTGCCTGCGTTAAAAAATCATCTGGTGCATGAAATGCCCGAGCGGAATGAACTGATCGTCGTGCCAGCCTCATTAATTGGACATAAAAGCGACATTGCTTCTCCAATGATTAGGACAGAACATAAAGAAAGAAGGCCGAGTTTGCAGTAAGTTACAGTCAATGCTTATATTGCTTCGAGTTATCAAACCCTCGATTAATACACACACATATTCTAGATCTTGATCATACAGAGACTAGTTTCCTGCGTGCAAATGAGCAGTATAATTATTGCCATAATGATGGTGAGTAGCAATGAAGTAGGAGAATGAATTCGGAGTTTAACAAATTAAAATGGTCTTGTTTCATAAGCAGCTTATTCATTCATCAATTTGCAGAGGGTTAGAATTATAATGATATTAACGTCTCAGGAGTGATATTAGTTTCCATTTGATGATTGTTTTTACAGATTTCATCCTTAATTGTCTTTAATCGAGTTGTGACTTCAGGAGTCAGTTTTAGAAATATCGAAGATTATCAAATACGAATTTGGTATTTCATGCACTGAGGATAAATTATTAATAATAAATCCGTTCCCGAAGGATATGGAGGAGTGACTTAAACAAAGTCAATACACCTAAATTTTGACAACATCTGCGGAAGGGACACCATTGTAAAGTAACATCGTGGAATTAAATGAAAGGTGAACGAGTTTTGGAAGCAGCGGTGTAGACGGTTCGTGATTGAGACTGTCACGAGTCTCAAGTCGTCTGTTGTTGCGGTTGTAGATTTATCGCATTCGATTTATCAGTGCGATTGTCAAGACATGCAAGCTTCAGGTTTCAGGTTCAAGACATGAAGAATCTAAATATATAATGCCAATATTTGTATAGGTGGTTTAAGAAAACTGGCGTAGAGGAAAAACTACTGAATAAATTAAAATAGAGTTCTGAGTACTTTTCTAATTAGAGCAGAAATTTCATTGTGATCCGATTACAGTTTTCAATCTTATTTTTCACTATAGAAAACAAAATAATGCCCCGGTGCTGGGATCTGCTATCTCATATTATGTGTATGCGTTCTGATCATTACGCACAACAATAATCCTAAAGACGACAATAATTTGCACAACAAACCTAAATTAATTCCATGAAAGATTCAAGTCGTAGATTCCCGAGACGCGAGTACAACCGTACAGCGATTATACGATCCTACGGAATAGATCTCCCGGATCAGAGTTGGATAATGCCTTAGATTTCGATGATCATAAGAAAGATTAATGCATCAAAGGCCAGATCGAAGAAAAGCTATGTAAAGGCATCAGAGGTATATAAGTTCAAAGGGCCAATATAAAATTCCATATGAACGAGAAGAGTGCAAATACAAAGGTAGTAAGCGCACTTGTGTCAAGCCTGTCTAGATGCCTAAAATAACTCGCACTGTCAAAAACGCGCAAATATCAAGCTAACATTTCAGGATCAAGAACACGAGACCATGACTTCCAACTCTTTATCCTCGCATGTCAGAACTTATTGGGGAAATATGATGCTATTTGTACGGGATTCATGCGATGCCTGTAGGCAACATCGATCCGTGTAGAGTTTAGCCGAAACAATCGCACATCATAAGACACCGCAAGTTCTGCAGCATCTAAACTTCTAATGTGTACATAATTCTGTTGAAACACTGGAATAATTCTGATGGCGCAGAAATGGAACAAAGAAGCAGGCGTAGGACAACCACACACATGGATGCGCGTTATGGGACACTCGCGCATTGCACGGCTGAGTTAATTTGTGAGTATCTAGAGCAGTGGTTCCCAAACTTTTTCAGGCTGGCGCCCCCTTTGGCTCCCTAGTGAATTTCTAGCGCCCCCCACAGACACATATAAAAACATACAAAAACATACGCATCTTTCTTGAAATTTAGTACGCTGCAATTTTAAAAGATAAAGGTTAAACACAAATGCGTATTTCACAAATAGAACCCCATTTAGTGAAACAATATGTTTTTCAGCTGTTTTAACTGTTTCAGCACCTGAACACTAGAAACCTATAGGGCGTCTCGGGCAAATTTATGGCCGGACTCACGACCAATCTCCAAATTCAATTATCAAGTAATATCTCCCAAACTAATGAACGCAACTCTATGAAACTTAGAACACGTATTCATCAAAACCTAACGGTGATGTTTAGCACGTGAAAAATTTTTAACTTTCATCTTCATTCGTTAGTTATATTGCGATACAGGCACAAATTCGCAGTGATCTTAGAATTTCTTCCAAACTACTGAACAGATTTGAACGAAATTTTGAACATACATTCCTACCCTGTCAAAATTTTCGTGCCGATTAAGGTCGTTTTAGAGGACCTATATTCGGCTTAGGGGTGAATCAGGAGCAAGTCGGCCACGTAGGGTGTTTTGCTTCTATTTACCAGCCTCTTTTGGAAGTCAATTGCCCGGTAGGCCAAATCTGCGTAATATAC
>NW_025936745.1:495995-531054 GCF_000764305.2 Hyalella azteca | reverse complement strand
TATATATAACGTTCAGAGATTGAAATGCCCCCTCCCTTCCCCCCATAAGGGGGGGAAGGGAGGGGGCATTTTTTTAAGCATTTTTCATATTCGGCCGTGTCTGTCCCGAACGTCTAGATGTGTATAAGAGACAGCCCCACGATCGCCCCAAGCTCGACGAGTAATTTCACAAGATTCCATTTCGGCGCTTATTTCGCTACGGCAACCGGAACCTAATGCGGACATAGAGCTTCTAATTTACCCGGCCATAAGAACCTGGGGCGTCCGTGTGCCAGCGGCTGACAGGTCTTCGAATTTCGATAGGGTAACTACCAAACGGTGATTTTTAGCTATTAAAAAATTTTTATTTTACCTTCGTTTGCGATTTTTTTTTATTTCACCGTCATTCTTGATTTCACACTTCCTTATATTCGGCCCGTATCGCCGGGAAATTTGTCACTTAAATTCGCTGCGATCAAAATATTCCTTCTAAACTACTGAACAGATTTCAACGAAACTTTGTATATAAATACCTAACCTCCCAACAGTGATGTTTAGCTCGTGACAATTTTTCTATTTTGCTTTCGTTCGCGAGTTATACCGATATAGGAGAAACGACCGACTTTTCTACCGGCCGGTTCAACCAAAAGCCGTACGTATAGCTGTATACGTGTAGCCGTATAACTCACAAACGAAGGCAAAATCGAAAAAAATTGTAACGAGATAAACATCACTGCTGCTGAGGTTAGGTATTTAAATACTAAGTTTCGTTCAAATCTGTTCTGTAGTTTGGAAGAAATTTTTTGATTACTGTGAATTTAAGCACGTATTGCTGTTTAAATCACGAATGAAGGTGAAATGAAAAAAAAAAAATGCGAACGAAGGCACAATCGAAAGAATTTTCACGAGCTAAACATTACCGTTCGATAGTTAGGACTGTAAATTCAAAATTTCGTTTGAATCTGTTCAGTAGTTCCTTGATGACTGTAAATTTCAGCCGTATTGCCATATAACTTTGGCAAAAACAAATGATGGCAAAAGTCAATCAATTTCAGGAGCTAAACATTGCCGTTAGGTCGTAATGAATACATGTACCAAGTTTTATCGAGTTAAGTTCATTAGTTTGAGAGATATTCCTTGATCATTGAATTTGGAAATTGGCACCGAGTCCGGCCGCTAATTTGTCTGAGACGTAAACCCAGGAGAGGTAAAAAAAACAGATCTGGGTGAAAAAAAAACATCGCTGGGAGTCGTGTGCTGCACGTGTTGTGTACAAATCGGCAAACGTTCAAACTTCTGACATCGACTTCGGGCTACCGCCCCCCTATCGCCCCCCTACGGTCCTTTTCTTCCTTACCGCCCCCAAAATCTTTCCACCGCCCCTAGGGGGGCGATATCGCCCACTTTGGGAACCACTGATCTAGAGGAAAATATTCTCCTTCGCGCACTAGAAAATGAAGCACTCAAATTTGGCCGTCGATTGCGTTGAAATTTCATATGTTAGTCCAGCTACTTTTTCGCGAAACATAGATGATTCCGGCAATAAAAATTGAATTTATACCTTGGCCATACAGCAACATGTATTTTATGTTGAATACGTCCTCTATATAGAAACTCCAATATATTTTCAGCGGATGGCTTCAAACACGCAATATTTCACAAATCCATTGTGGATAGTCACTATAAAAGCCTATTGAATCTAATTACTCGTATAAAGACAAAAGATAGGAATTGACAACATATATCCAAGGATAAAACCGAATAAGTGATGAAGCAAAGAAAAGAAGATGTGGCTTCTATGCGAAGCCTTCGTGGGAGTCGATGGATCCCGACATCGGAAAGCGATTTACGCCAAGAAGTTGGGCGCTTTAAACAGCTTTGTGGCGCACGCCAGATGCCGTGAGCCTCTTGATAGTGGCTACCAAAGAAGTACCTAATGACGTCAGATATTGGGAATATCTAGGCAGCTTTATTGTAGTCGAAAAACATAATAGCTCAATAATTTGACAGCTATAAGGGAATAGAAGGAATAAAAAGTGATGAAGAAGTAAAAAATTTAAGATTACCAAAAACTGCATAAGATAAAGTAAATTAGTATTCAAGAAGATACGAGCATTTTTGTTGAAAATTGCCTGAATAAACTGAGTCGCCATTTCACATTAAACTCCCGAGAATAAGAATGTTACAAAACTAGGAGAGCACAGATCATAATTTATTATTTTTCCAGACCCCGATGAGGCGAGGGCTGCAAATTTGAATTCATGCTAGAGAGATAAATTTCTATTGATAGAGGTGATTTGAATACATGAATGCCTGTAAACAAAAAAAAACATAGAACACTGAAATGGCAATCATTATTTTTGTAGCGGTGCTCACCTCAGATGTTCGATGGTCGTGTCGTATCGCTGTTGGATGATGCGTCTATAACGTATAGATTCTCACTGAGTTTTATCTTTAATGTCTCATTGCTAAGGAGGGTTGACGTTTCTTTCCTAAAATAAATACTTTCTGCACTGAGTTCACACACATTCCTGCAAGTCAAATACAAAAAATATGGATAACGTGGCATGAAATGGAAGCAATTTTGACGGCATTTCCGAAACTATAAATGACACGTCTAAATATTCTCATAGATTACATTATCTTCAATATTATTTTCAATAAAGTCAATGAGCACACGTAAGATACTAAAATAATTACACAACATGACAAAGCAAGGAAATAGTAAGACATCGATTGATTTTGAGAAGGTGTTTTTGAGAACTCCTTCAAAGCAGATTTCCCAGATTTTGGTCACATTATAATGAACAAAAAAGAAACACCCGAAAAACGTCGTTTAAAATTTGAATCGAAGAAATTTGTTCACACATTTCACAATTTGTCTAAAACATTTGTTCATCAATAACTATTGTTTCCTTTCTTACAATGATTGTATTATTATTCGTAGAAACATCGCACCGCTTTCTCCTTCACATCAACACCTGAAGACGGCACCAAAACAAATAAATTCTATTACTTTTTCCAAGTGAAGTTTGAATAATGAAAGTCTTTGACCGGAGATGAAAGTATATCCACGTATCCAATCAATCGTTCATTAAATGAAGAATGGAGCTGATATTTGACATTTTCGGTCAGCTACCGTGGCTACAACGAGGTGGCTCGAAGAGTCTCGATCTTTTGTCAATTACGTCTGACAAATATACGTGAACGAGAGAGGAAGTTTCAGAGAACGAACTTACCAATTAAATTAGTTTTGACGAAGGGAAAAGTTCACACCGGCTCAAATTAAAACCTTTAGCTTACACTTCGTGACTTGGGCATGGAGTTCAAGTCACTTTACGATAGAAGAAATTTTGTATTAATTTTCTGAGGAAAGAATTCAACGAAAGAAATTGTTACCGCCCGGCATTATACTCGCTAAGGCGACTTTGGCATTTATTAAATCGATGTATCAGACTTTAACAATGACAAATAATATTTTATCAACTTAGAACAAAGTTGATGAATGAATACATTATAGAATGTCAATTGTATCATGCTTCTCAAATGAGATCTTTCAGTACATTCCGGTGAAAAATACTACCCGTAATACAATAAAATACCACGCACCGATTCTTTGTTTACGGTTCAAAGCAGAATGAAGATGTGGTCTGAGCCATTCAAGCCATTAGCACTAAATCCTTGTTAAACTCTTTGTGAAACCAAATCCAATATAATATAACATTTCTAATCTTGTGAGTAACTTCAACTTGTCTGTTGAGGCATTCAAATCTAGTCCTTAATAATGACCTAATGTAGGAAATGATCATCTTTCAGCAACGTGTACTGAAGCGAGTTTTGAAAGTACGGGCAGCATCATAGAGCACATGTGCGCTGAAGACGCTGTGGAGCTATGAGAAGGTCTCTGCGCCAGAGAGATAAATTGCCGGGACGTTTGCGTGTCACACCAAAAGATCTATGAGCCCCAAGCGATACAACAGAAACATAACGTAATTCGAAACGAATCAAGCAACAAAATTAAAGAAGGAACCGATCGAGAATATCTTCGAGGATTGACGATTTGCAAATAATTGCAGTGTCATCCAAATTTCAATGAAAAATTTTGTTAACAACGCAAAGGAGTAGATTTTGGTAGCTGAACGTAAGATGTGATACTGATATATGTTGAAATAGACGAGTTAAATAAGCAATATTCGTCGCCAGACGTTGATTATGCAATTGCAAAGGAAAACTTTGACTGGTCGTCGAGTATTCAATTAAAGCTCATAAACCGGTGCCTCATCGCGGTGCACCATTGGTTCGCTTGCTAGCGGTTCCCCAGGAACTAATAATTTGTACAATCTTGAAGCATTTGCAAAGAGGCGCAGACTGAATAGAGCGCAATACACGTGCTGCCGCTTGAAGAGCAATAATTACATCATAAATTCGGAGCATAGACAACATAGACAGCATGCAACTCATGCCGAGTGACCGAGGAGGCTTGCATTGCTGCACTGGGGCCTGCGATAAATAGAGCCAATTATCGCGAGCAAAGGCCGCGTGAGCTGCGATAGAACTGCCCAGAAATGCTAGTTCGGCGATGCCCAACGTTCTCAGTGTTTGCGGAAAACTATATTGAAGATGACAGCAATTGCGGGTTTAGGTAGTAATAGATTCTTCCAATAGACAGTATATTACACCTTCTGACGCTATTAATTTACGGTATACTTTTGCGCCGTCGTAAGTACGATTATATACTACGATACGTATATTGAATACATAAATGTAACATGGGTTCATTTCAAGTCGCTAGCAGTACTTCTTGTCAAAGTTTAATCGTTTGAAACAAAGTATGGATATTTTTTGTCGCAATAGTGAATTTCGAGCTTGCTTGGAGTACGTGCGCAACTATCTACCAAAACAATGATAAAAAAATGACTCCAATCGATGATATTCGCTAGCAGTTGATATGGATGTTGGATTAATAGGGAATGAATACAGCGTGAAACAGACGCTGTTATACGTGCATAATAACGATACGTGAAACAGAAGCTGTTATACGTGCGTAACAACGATACGTGAACAAAAGCTGTTATACGTGCATAATAACGATACGTGAAACAGAAGCTGTTATACGTGCATAACAACGATACGTGAACAAAAGCCGTTATACGTGCATAACAACGATACGTGAAACAGAAGCGGCACGCAGGAAGCTTGACTTGGACCTTGAAAAAGGCTGCAGTGACCAGCAGAGCGCGAAGACTCGAGAAAGATTGGAGCTCCCGCGCACGCAGACTGCCAGAGCGAGTGAGAAGACAAATAGGAGGGACAAATAAGCCAGCTGAGTTTTGAATATTAAAGTAAGATTTATGCGTTGTGTAAACCGCTGCATTATGGCGTATTATAAATCAACAACTGAGCACTCGAAACGGAGAAATTAACTCTGTAAATAGGAAAGTGATCCGAGAGTAAGGTTGCAGCTTCTCTCCTTGCCAGCGATAAACAGATTAAGTTAAATATGGAAATCAAGATTTAATTTCCAGCCGATAAATAGGAACATGTTTATGCGAATGATTATGAATGACGCGTAATACAGTAATGGCTGGTGCCTCGCTGTGGAACAACCATGTTCAAATAACAAATTTATACTTCAAATTCGAGTATTTTTGAACTGCGTCCTAAGCACAGAAGAACATAACTCGTAGTGGAGCTCAACACAGGGAAGATTGAGCCAAGATCATTTCATTTTAGAGGCAACCAACACATGCAAAATTTTAACGTGCGCAATGGATAACCGGTAGTGACGAGAACGTAGAAGCATTACTTGAAAACTGATAATTTCATGGTAATTGGATAATCGGACAATACCTGTGATATACGAGAACAATTTACTGTGGTTACACAACAGCTACAGCAGCTATGGCAGCTACAGTAGCTATAGCAGCAACAGTAGCTATAGCAGCAACAGTAGCTCTAGCAGCTACAGTAGCTATAGCAGCTACAGTGGCTATAGCAGCTGCAATAGCTATGGTAGCTACAGTAGCTACAGCAGCTACAGTAGCTATAGCTGCTACAGTAGCTCTGGCAGCTACAGCAGCTCTAGCAGCTACAGTGGCTATAGCACCTACAGTAGCTCCAGCAGCAACAATAGCTCTAGCAGCTACAGTACCTCTGGCAGCTACAGTAGCAATAGCAGCTGCAATGGCTATGGTAGCTATAGTAGCTGAACTGCAGCCAAGGTAACGTTCGATGATACAGAGCCCTTATCTCTTTTGCAAAACAGCGCATCCTGTTCTAAATGACCTGGAAATAACGCCAAATGATTATTTGTATTCACATAGCATTTAAATAATATTACAATGGACTGAAACATTCCAATCTAATCTCCCTCAGTAAATAATCGCACCGTGAAACGGAAAGCGGATGCACCTTGAGATAAGTATTATGGCAGTGTCCTTGACCCATTCAAAAATTCTGTATTAATGAACAATTAAAAGTCTGTATTATAATGTTGATAAAAAAATTAATCATGCGATAAGGTCACACAACAAGAAGTTTTATTTAGTACCGTACTCATAACGCACTTTGTATTTTCATAGTAATAGCATTGAATTTGCAAATGCGGTTTTTTCTGAAAAACCAAATTAACATACGGTACCAAAAATTCTCAATAAAAAGTAAAAGGTTTACAAAGACGATAATTCTTACCAGGATAGTTTAACGCAACAAATTTTGTTCGTGTGCATAAAACAAATGAATGATAGTCCGTCCTAGAATAAAATATCTAATTCAACTGAAGTTTTGAGAAGAGCTCGATGTTAGCAACTATATAGTCTTAAATCCCTTGAGCTATGAGTGCATCAAACCCAGCTCCTGTAATCCAAGAACTCTGGCACCAAACTCAGTGTAAAGAAGCAAGGATTACTCCTAGTGTTATTTCATTAGGTTTATTTGTGCCAGTGTGAGTTGGGCTGTTGCATGAAGTGTATGTCAAAGTTAGGCCGCTGTTATACGGGTATTATATTAAAGCTTATTCAATACGTGTATCAAAGCTAAGCTGCTGTAATATGAGTACATGAGTTAGTTTGTCGTAAATAAAGATTCAAGTTAGAGTGCTGCAAGTAGTGTGTCAAAGTGAGGCCACCGTTATCAGAGTATCTAAGTTAGGTTGTAATTATAACAGTACTAAAGTTGGGTATGTAGAACATAAAATAAGACTACTGCAAGTATACAGACGACAAGTCACCTAACGCAGCTCAGTGGTCGAGAAGAGAAGAGGTGTGGTGAGCAGCCAGTGGTGGTCGTGGTGGCATCACAAGGCCACGAATTAAAGGCAATGCCAAGAGGACAACAGCTGGTCGCGTCTGCCTCGAGCCTCCAATTTACGGGAGATTCAATTTGACGTCACTTGGCATGTGGGCATCTCGGCAGCAATGCGGGCACGTTTGATTGTAACAGCCATACGACATAAAAAGCTGTTTGATTGCTGCAATCACACGAAATGAAGAATCTGTTTGATTGTAACAGCCATACGAAATAAAAAAGCTGTTTGATTGCTGCAATTACACGAAATGAAGAATCTGTTTGATTGTAACAGCCATAAGAAATAAAAAAACTGTTTGATTGCAGCAATTACACGAAATGAAGAATCTGTTTGATTGTAACAGCCATACGAAATAAAAAAGCTGTTTGATTGCTGCAATCACATGAAATGAAGAATCTGTTTGATTGTAACAGCCATACGAAATAAAAAAGCTGTTTGATTGCATCAATCACATGAAATGAAGAATCTGTTTGATTGTTACAGCCACACGAAATAACGAATCTCTTTGATTATAACAGCAACACGAAGAATCTGTTTGATTGTATCCGCGACAAGAAATAAAGAAAAATTTATTGGATTGTAACAGCCACACGAAATAAAGAATCTGTTGGATTGTAACAACGACTCAAGTGTTACGAAACACAACATAAAGAATCTATTCCGACTCAAACACGCAGAATAACGGGCAATATCTGTTTGGTTTACACGTGAAAGAAGTGGTATCGACTTATATGTATGGCGATGGAAGGTTCGATCGAGCAGTTATGCTTATGATCAAATTCAGTATACGGAGATTTTGTACTTGGATAGCTCACTAAAAATGTTCAGCTTGCAAAAAAACATTGTTTTTTAAATGGATGAGATAAAATAGCATGCCCCAAAATCAACAACGGCTCTTGTCATCTTTCATATCAAAAGCTGAACGTACGGCACTCAGTAGGCCAAGGGTGAAGATGTAACTCCGTTCTAACAACGGACTACCAAATTGTATAAAAAATGTGACAGTAGACAACGCATGTGACAACTATAAACATGTGACAGTGTCACGTGCATCCGTTTACGCGACAGCGCCACACGTATACGTGTCACAAACTGTGACGCTTAGAATGCTGGGCATTTCAATAAACAGAACAAGAAATATTCGACTTGAATTCAGCTCGTACATAACACTCAGCGACGCTGCCGCTAGCTATGTATACACGTTCACGTCACATTCTCAACACACTCCAAACAAAAAATAACTGCATTTTTATGCATTTTCATCCGGTCAGTTATTCATAAATTTTAAAATCATGTGAAAGACCAAAGATAAAATAATTTTTTAGTGAATACCGCTTATTGTTTGACACAATTTGGAACAAGTACAGTGCAGAATGCCTTTAAACTCAGGCATATACAAGTTCGCATACCACAGAGAGACAAATCATCACACATACACTATTTTGTCTCTCCCTGGTATAGGATACTCACCATATCTGTTGTGGTGGGCCCAAACGCGAGATCGAAGAACTTGTGCAACATGCAATTGCGCTAACAAAAATAATAACGAGTCACGAAATAAATACAATAACTGATATTCCTTGATGCCTAGCGCTAATAATGTCGGGCCTTTTGTTAAAACTAAGACCCTGCGGCATTGAGTGTGGTTTATGAAGCGTCGTGCAGATGAATGCAATATGCACAGGAAATGAACGATTGGTGGCTGAGCGGCTGTAGGCAATGAGGCGACAGGTGCTGCGGTGGCCTCTCACCACATCAACTTGATATCATCCGCAGGAGCTTAAACATTTTCAACGAATACTTTAACAGTAATCCATACTCATCTAATCCAAAAGACTGGTAACTAGGATGGCTTTAGTGGACAATAGGCTAATCCTTTGTCAACGAATTCATTACCGTTACTCAATGATATTTTAGGCTAAAAAATTGATAGCCAGAGCAGTCCATACTTGACACTTGACAATTGTTAAGGTTTTTGTCTATGGATACTTGGACCGTACTCAATGCACAATGTTATTATTATCTAAAACACTGGTAACTAAAGCTGTCCTCAGTGGATAATTGTAAATACTTTTGCCTATTGACACGTAACCGTTCATAATGTTATTCGGATCTGGTAAGTAGATTTACCCGCAATGGGCCGAGGGTTCATCTGCACGTACTGATCCAGCGAGTGCTTTCTTAAAGATTATTTAAGAACGAAACTGTCAAAAACATGATGCCACGAAAAAAGTCTCAAATGAAAAACTGCTTCGATAAAAATGTACAAATTCGTAAGAATTCGAAGAAGTCCTGCCCGACAAAATTAGCAGTTAAGCAACAGCTAATTATTGTTTGGGCTATAGCGAGCACTGTATATAGTATATACGAATATACACGATTCTTATCTAAGAAGCATGATGCCCATTATAGGCCTCATGAGCAATGAAGCTTATAATAGTGTCCTCCGTCCGCTTGTCAATCCAAAACAAATGCAAATTAGTAAAAAACAAAGTTTTGTCCAATAATGAAACTACTGTAGGTCCCCTGGTGCAACAGACGACGTTACAGACAACGTACTGAAACCCAACATTGATGATGGCGAATAAAATTTAGTAGTCAAAATATCACTTCGGCCGTGGTTAGAAAGGAGCTACACCTTCCCCCTTGACCTATTGAAAGAAGTCGAAGAGTGCAATGTAGGAGCAGCATGACTCAGCAGCTTCTTCAGTGCAAGAGTTAGCTAGGGAGCGCCGTCTCAAATGCAGCAGAGGGCAGAATCTCTAGCAATGTACCGCCAAAGTTCTATTTAATCAATGCCGGATTATCATAATGAACTTAGCAAATGCATTAATTCTGCATTTACTTTGCAAAGGCCTTCAATTAAATCAGGTTTTAAACTAATTGGCTTTGCTGTTTTTGGATAAAAATTTATCATACCGATTAACGAGTAAAGAAATGGAATGCGACTGTCCTTAACGAGAGGTTAATGAAATGTTTACCATTGCATGTTTCTAGAGTACAATATGTATATTTTTAAAAGTAAAAGCGATATTCTTACTCATAGTCACTGCTGAATGTCATATATATATTGCGAACGTTATCCCTCCAGAATTACTTGAGTTATTCCAAGTCGTGCTCCTAACGAAGATTTTGTATTAGATTTCTAAAAATACGATAACAATTCATGAAAGGACTGATGCCCTTCTAATGAAGTTTCCGACAACGCCTGAGCTGAGGGGACCACATTAATTCAGTTACGCAAGTATAAATGTTCACCTCTGAAGACTTTCCCGCACAGCTGTCATCAGTTAATTCATTAAGAGAACTGAAACAAATTCTATCAAAGATAAAGCGTCTCTGCGCCACGACTCAAGGTAAAGCCTCGCTCGTGAACTTGCGCGTGAAGATCAAGTCTCGGGGCAATTGCATCTCGTCTGCCGCTTTACGAGAGCACAGCGACCGACCTGTCATTCAGTGTCCAGAAGATTCTTTACACTGTATCCCTCAGAGGGAAGGAGATGCTTCCAGACCAAGATACAAGAGATACGTTGTTGTTGCTGGTTTCTATGAGAAAGATATGCCCGTGATGCAAAATAATTAAAACTTGGAATTGGTACTTCGCCATTTAACAGAAAAAAATGCCGTGACGATTTAACGCTGCCTAGTTACTTTTCAGAATTTTTCATTATGCATGTGCCTGACAATAAGTAGACTATAGAGAAAGATAAGTCGTGAAGGTATGAACGTGAACGGAATTTGTTCGCCTTTCCATCGACTTTCTCGTGAGGTATAGATTCTCGTTGACTATGCTGCAAGTTTAATTTATTTTCGAAAATTGATCTCCATTAGAGTAGACTCACCCGACCACAAGGCAATTTAAGCTTAGACAATTAATCAATCCGGGATCGAGTCGCGCTCAACTAAACAAACAAGATGCAATTTACTGCTCGATATTGCGTCTCCTAAGCCTCTGGGCTCGATCAACAGACACTCACGGCTAGGCATAGAGGGACAGAAAACTAATTATACATCAAAATAATCCAGACTAATAGAAGCTATAGAATAAAATCAATTCATCATTGACTGAAACTCAATTAGACATTATTGACATTAGTGGAATATTACATTTATCATTTTCCATTTACTATTCATTTAAAAACAATTAACAAGTCCCAGTTTGTTGCAACTTCATACAACTTGACGCGCGATCACCAATGCAAACGTCTGAGCCGAAAGCTGGGAATACATTTCAGTTGATTTTCATTTGTACAAGTACAGACCAATTACGTAAGATACAGCAGCAGCATTAGCTTAACCCCTATTGATAATATCTATAACTAATATCTAATAAATATATTATCTATTGATAATATATTTATTATCTATATTAAATGATTATTTCCGCCTAATTCAAGAAGAGTATCTTCAAGAAATGATGTCTCACGTCATAGCAGATCCTTGTGTATTATTTGGTTTGGAACGAAATCTACACTTGGATAATTATATTAAAATATGATTCGCATAGATAAAATATTTGTTTATTTGTCTTATTCTGTACTCTTTTTTTATACTGTTTCGTATTTCATAACACATGATGACTTCGTGAAGTGGGCCACACAGAATTATTGACTTTGGTAACTAATTCAAAATTTTCGTAACCTTCTTAATTTCGGCCTGAATCGGTTATTGGAATCAGATCTCGTTTAAATATTCAGCTCCATAACTGTACGTTAACGGGTTTGAAAAACGAATCATACAAGAGAACTAACTTTTTTGATAGAGCACAACAAATAAGAAATAGATAATGAGATTTATCGTAACTGCCTGGTCATCGAAAGCGAAAAAGATGACCATTTTAATGTATCGGTTAGTTATAGGAGTAAAGCGCTGAGGTATCAAAGTCTACCTCTCGATAATCATCAAAATTAAGATGTCACACCCAAGACGGTTTAATCTGAAGACGAAACATCACAAGTAACGCCTAACGTCTTTTTTGCCGTTCTTTCGATGAGAAGCATCAGCAGTGACGTGCCATGGGAGACAAGCAGCTAATTATGTCGTTAGCGATCATAGAGAGCGGCCTTTGAAATAGCTTATATCGCAGTTTAAGGCACTCGAGTCATAAGTGCTCAAGTTATTAGCCCAATTGGCAAGGAATGAGCCCGCTTGAACGCCACAATGTAAGTAGTTCCAGTAGTGATGGTAACGAGCTACGCGGAATCAAAGCTATGAGACAATAATGTGAAGATCGTCAGTCGGCTAGATTATGACATACTGAACACATTGAGCTAGAAACAGCAAAGTCGCTATCTATTAAAATTTCAAATTAGAATAAATTTTTCCGAAAAAAAATAATGAAATAATAAATGTTAGAATAAATGTTTCCGATGTTTTCTTGGCTAAATACAGTGGCTGCTGCAGAAGCAAAAACTTACTCTCCTCACGCGCTGTTCAACAACCGTCATAGTCGCAGAATTCAAATATTTATGCATTTCACTGAAAAAATACGCTGACCATTAATTTAATTGCAGCTGATAAAAAGGACAGCTACGTAACTTTCTTTTGTGAACCTTTGAATTGTGATATTTTAAAAACCAACAGATCTGTCTCCAAAATTTATAAATTGTCCAAAAAAGCCATTGAGTGAAATGGAAGAAGTATGCTGCAGCTTTCAAGTGAACCAATTACCTCCTATCGATGTTTGCATGCTTTCTTACTCGCAAGATGAATTCTGACAACACATTGTTCCATCAGAGTTTGAAAACTAACCTTTTGCATCGTTTATCTAAGTCCCGGGTAAAGTTCATACTACCTCATGACCATATTTCAGCTGCTGACGAAAAATTCATCAGTAATTTTCATATTTCGCTCTGAAACGACAGAGAACTCGCAAAACTTATTTATTTTTTCAAAGGGAAGCAATATACAGCAGGTTCTTACCTCGCAAATAAACTTTGATCACCATACTGACGGGAATATTTAAAATTTGACGTCACCAACATAAAAAGTCATGAAAATATCCGGTCAAATGAAACGATATTAGATCTTCTGTGAACAAGGCACGAAAAGAAAAAGAATCGGCGACAGGCCACATCAGGCCTACACTGCAGCGCCGACATCACTATGTTATGTTATGTTATGTTAAGTGCGTCTGAACCCGAAAAAGATGATAGGGAGCGATTGGGCACAAAAATAATATAGGGGATGATTGAGGACGAAACAGATTATACGGCACGAATGGGCATTGTAGTGCCTCTTATTCAAATATTAGTGACAAGTAACATCGTAATAACATAACGTAGAGAAAGACACATTAAATTGGTTATAATAGATTTTGATATTTTTTGATCCACCTACTTGACCGCACTATTATTCTAATACAAGATTATTTGGGTAAATAAATATTGCATCTACTAAACATTTGCAACTAAAAACAAAACAAATTTTCCTGCCATTAAGTTTTCCACACAAGAAAGCTTTGCCTTGGCTGAGGCAAAAGGCGTAGCGGCAGAAACGAGTAACAAAAAATCTATTTTGTTCGGCATCCCATCACACCAAATCTCAGGACACTGCAATGAAATTTTAAAACCGTGGTGGGCAAACGGCCGCGAGGAAGCGGGTCCGGAAAGCTACCACAGGAAGCTAAATTAAGCATACAATCCGGTCCTGCAACGGCTGGACAGAACATAACATCTTTTGAGCTTCCCGGTCTTTCAGATAAATCGCATAATAAGCTTAAGTTTATGCAAGTCCATGATACTAGACCGGGCCCTAAACTTATACAAGTTTAATCGAACGTTGGGTTTAACACAGGAGTAAAGAGGCTGGGATAGCAGCGCTGGATTCGCAAAAAACTTTGAAGAGTCTTGTTTGGAGCTCACGAGTACCATTATTTTACTTGCACTTCACCTGTTTTTGGCCCTCATGAAAGACCAAGAGAAAATGTTTAAAGTCTCAATTTATCATCGCTTTTTATAAATTAAATGTAAAAAAAACAATAAACATCAATTACTTAAATATTCCATTGGAATTTGAGAAGTACTGAGATTATAAGAGGTTTTAAGTACTTTCATCGCTGAATTAGATCGGTAATCATCATCGCAGTAATGATTATAAGTGCGACAATTGGAGATCGACTTCAAATAAAAAAATTGAAACGGAGTATTAAAACGTTTCGTTCAAGTCTTACAACATAAATGACCAAACAAAAAGCTTTTGCTTTCTCGGATGATATTCGCCACGATACGATAGCCAAGAGCGTTTCGTTTTAATAAAAGCAGTGAAGCTATACGCTGTAAATGCGAACTCCTTTAGTAGTAAAGCCTCGATATCCTACGCTAGAGTCACCAAGCTGGCGATAGGACGGCCCACTTCTCCGATATGATATCCTTGAGTAGAGACCACGGTTTCGTGAACGTTATCAAGTCTAATGCTTATCTTCGAATATTTTGGAAGGAAAGGAAACGGTCGCAGGCATGCAAAGCTCTCAATGAAGAGCTTCCATGGAACTCTGTTTGCCACCAGACAGCGGCAAACATTTGTCGGTGAAATATGGCGCGACCGAGCACGTTAGGCGTTAGAGTTTCGCCGAGGGGATAAATTGTACTGATAAATTAAGCACGATCTTCTTGCGTACCTACCATGAATATAGTCAGTGTATGATAGATATTATTCAATTTTTAGGCGTGCATTCTTTTTGACCACTAAATGACGTAAAGAACGAACTGATTCCACAGACAGGATAAATTTTTATTGCAAGAATAGAATAAAAATCTGCGGTTAGTGAAATTAGTTTTTTTATCATTTTCTTATGTTATGTTGAGCACATCGCTAACTCAAGCACAATTTGTTCAGATCACATTATAATGAGTCATGAGCCCACACCGGTACAAGTAGGAATTTTTTTTTTAGAATCAGCTCGTTTTTCAGGTTTAAGGATTCCCTACCTGTTCTTATGCGATCGTCACTAGTTTACAGATATAGTTGTGCGCAGTGCGCATCAGCGTACGTCGGTATGACGTCACGCAATTTCTATACTAGGTTGGCTGAGCATAAGGGCAGGAGTTATAGGACGGGGAACCTACTTGCACATCCACCTCATTCTGCTGTACGTTTTTGTGAACTGACGATGGAGCTGGACTCCGAAACGTTTTCTCTTATAAAGATATGGTGAATTTTTGTGGTATTGTTTTTGCTTTTAAATTCCTAGGAATTTCACAATAAATATCTTGTCGTCCTGATTGATGAATGCATATTACAGCAATCGAATAAGGCCAAATGGCAGCCCAATCAATAGATAATATTTCATGTGGCAATAAATTATCACGGTAGATTACTATGTTATATGATCGAAATTCTTATTTATTGGTGCCTTATACTGGATATATTTTTAACTATTGAGAAAAGCGTTTTTAAATTGAATTACACTGTATTTTAATCACTGAATTGTTAGCATGACTAAACTGGAACAATAGGCATTGCCTTGAATAGGATGCTGTTAAGAAGCTTTCAAATCTACAGAAATGGCACTTTATCAAAATGAATAAAATCTCGTGGTCAAGACTTGATGCATGCATCCGTTGAAAAGCAGGCAATTAAAACCGAGTTTTTATACAAGTTCAGACCAATATAAGATACAGTAGCAGCATTAGTTTAACCCAGTGGTTCCCAAAGTGGGCGATATCGCCCCCCCTAGGGGCGATGGAAAGATTTTGGGGGGCGATAAAGAATAAGATGGCGTTTGGGGAGCGATAGGGGGGCGGCAGTCCAAAGTCGAAGTCAGAAGTTCGAACGTTTGTTTGACGATCTATATCTGTATAACTTGCGAACGAAAGCGAATAAGGATGTGTGAAATCAAGAGTGACGGTAAAATGAAAAAAATCTCGCAAACGACGGTAAAATAGGTACTTTTTTTATCTAAAAAAACACCATTTGGTAGTTAGGAACATATATTCAAAATTTCGTTCAAATCTGTTCGGTAGTTTGGAAGAAATTCTTTGATCACTGCGAATTTCGGCCGGTATCGCAATATAACTCACGAATGAAGGTGATATTTAAAAAAATTTCGCAAGCTAAACGTCACCGTAAAGTTCTGATGAATACATGTTCCGAGTTTTATTGAGCTGCGTTCATTAGTTTGGGAGATATTCCTTGATAACTGAATTTGGAGATTGGTCGTGAGACCGGCCACGAGTCCGGCCGTAAATTTGCCCGAGACGTCCTAGGTTTCTAGTGCTGAAACAGTTAAAACAGCTGAAAAACACATTGGTTCACTAAAAGGGGTCCTATTTATGAAATAGACATTTGTGTTTAACCTTTATCTTTTAAAATTGCAGCGAACTAAATTTTATGGTAAGAGGCGCATGATTTTATATGTATATGTTTCTGTGGGGGGCGCTAGAAATTCAATAGGGAGCCAAAGGGTGCGCTAGCCCGAAAAAGTTTGGGAACCACTGGTTTAACCCATATTGATAAAACCTAACCACACATTAAATGATTATTTGCTGCAAGTTTTGTCTTGTAATTTAGCCAGAATCACACACATGCCAGTTTCTTTCATTCTACAGCGTCCTAAGACGAAGCTGAACTTAAAAATACATACGTCAGTGATTCGCTGTACCAAACTAGATATCTGTGCTCGAATTTTGAAGCGATTTGTAAAAGTTACACTCCAAACGAAGAGCTTTCCGGGTGAAACAGGTGAGATGCGTTAGAAACGTTACCTGGATGAACATCATAATGAAAATTCATCGGTTTAGGACAAATTTACAGCAGCATGTTACATACAAATCATATTGAATTAATATTAGGTCAGAGATCATAGCCTCACAAGTAGTATTATTTAATATTTATGATAAGCTTACGGACTTGCGGTCCCGCAACAAAGATCTAATCTGTTCAACAAGTCACGCGACGCCGAAAACTTTGTTTTATGGTTAAGAAATATGCGAGAAAAATGTACGAATTACGGTATACTTCAGTCAAACAATACTCCGTACTTAAATCATTCGTCTGCTTAAATCGTTCGTACTTAAATCATTCGTTTCCGTACGTTCACCAAGGACTTAAAAGCAAAGAAAACGTCATGTGTGATCACTATATTTTCATTGAAAACATGCAAGCAATGAAGATATGGACAATATGTCGTTTCTCATCATCGTTAATTAGAGCAGCTGACAAACTGTGAGCCACGGATAAAGGTGCATGAACACGCGGAGCTTGACACCCGATCGACCTTAAGTACGCCGCAACGCAATTATTCTCTCTACTCCCGAGACATAGAATTATACCATAACATGACTGGATTTTGATACACGCCAGGGTGATTTGACTTGACGATGTCACGAGCTACGGACAAAACCAACAAAAAAGTAAGTTTCTACAACATTTGAACTAAGAAAATACAGATGTCGTTTTAGACTACAAAATTTGGATTTTAATGAAGAATAATGCGATATAACTACACCCGTGTTCTTGACAATAACAATAACATACGTGAGACAGTGAATTGAAAATGTTTGCTCCGGAAGATAAATGTAGAAGCTATTTTTAAAAATATATTTTAGCTTCCTAATTTTTCTATAATATAAATAATACAATCAATGGTAAAACCAGACTCATGAAGAAGCATCGCCCACTCATCTGATGAGGCAGCGAGAACACACCGAAAAAAATCTGATGAAAATCTGAACTTGATTCTTACCAAAACTTTCTAACTGTTGCGATAGTTAATGATGGCGTTAATGCCAATCAACCCCATATTAAAAATGGCCTGCAATTTAGTTCTGCACGAAATTGTAATTTTACTGGCATTACTGCAAATAACATGACATTTACTGTACATACGAATACAGTAAAGTACAGTATATGTACTTCACACTATAATTTACAGTTAAAGGGTTAAGCAAATGCAGTGTTATTTTGCATTCCAAAACTGGATAATCCAACTTACTGTCAACAGTTACACTCTTGCCTCGAACGCGTATAAGTTGTTAAATTGAATTTTCTCCCATGCCATACCTAAATTTCAACTTTTTAACCTCATTGAACATCAGCTTCTATTCATTACCCAATTCTTTGTTAACAGATCAAAATTGCCGGTAAAAATTTTCTACATTTACATACTGGGCCAAGGCGGTATGACTCCTATATTATATAAAGAAAGCAAGGAATGACACCAGATATACAAGACACAAGGCAACACGTGCCAACACAAAAGAGATGGAGCACGCTCACAATAACCACATTCATCGCAGCATGGCGCGCTACTGAGGTGCGAGTGCGCGACGATACAGGACAGGATAATATAGTGGCTGCTGAGTCGAGCCGCTTGCCTGCGGCACAAGTTCGCGGTCACAAATTTTCGACATTCTTTCTGCAATGCTTATACCGAGGGAAGCTCATACGCGACGCAGTGAGAAGTGCGTCTCGGAGACGCTATTCATGACTCACTAGCTAGAGATTTGTTTCAGCAATATTTTTTCCGCTTTTCGACTCGGCGATACAGATTCCCAACACCTTAGCTCTAAAACTTGAAATTTATGGTCGTAACTGAAAATATGATTGCGTTGTCAGTTGGTGCTTCCGCTACACCATAAACTAAATCGAAATTTATAAGTGGCCTCACTACAGTATTTTTGTTCTTAGTATTATAGTTTGGAATTGGCATCAACAAATTCTGGAATTGGCATCAACTGGTGACGAAACTAAGTCTGACTTCACTGTCTATAAGAAGTTAAGAGTTCAAAATTTTCGCTTAAGCGCAGGAAAATCAATTTGCTTCCTTTAGCACTACTGCCAATGCGATTCGGATCAGAGCCTTCTCACACCGCGATACTGACTCTTAATAGTCGGAACTATCAAAGCGAGGTCAAATAACCAAGATATTTGATCAATCATGTTCTTTCTTACCATGCGCAGCGTTTTATTAAGAGTGACATGCGATGTTAGATCTACAATTTTTGTTCCTTCTTGAGATGCATCCTTACGAAGAGGGAAATATATTAACGAAACTACGTTATGAATTCATATACTTTATTTTCTTCAAAAAATGGAATAAATCAGAAGCCAACTTAAATAAGTAGAGAAGTAAACTTCAAAAATTATCTTTATTATCGAGCGACGACTAAAGAAGTAACCCCAGAAGTAACACCAGTCAGTATTAGGGCTGAAGACTTGTCAACAAGAGAACCAACTAATTCACCTCATTTTCAAACTAACGTCTTAAACTCATTTTCATCCCATTGTAATATCAAAATTAATTTGACAGGCGCTATCCGGAATGTCAACTATCGTGAAAGACGCCTGGAAATGTCTGGTAACCTTAAGAGTTAAACTAAGAAAATACAGGAACTGTTCAATAAATCTTAACATGGACTGAAAATTGAAGACGTAGAATGGAATGCTTCGTTTACTGTAGAATGTCTGACTCAACAGCAATCGTGCAAAGCGTACATGTTGAGGGGGCAACGACACTATTTTACCTTAACTTCACGCCCTCGTGAGAAGAACAGTCCAGGAAAAAAATTAATCCTCTTGCAAAACTGAAGACCTAAGATTTGCGGAGAAGCGAATTTTCTCAGAAACCCTAAGCACGTCAACTTGCTACACGTGAACGAAGAAATTCAGGAGGTTTCTCAACGACTTCACACAAGTGCAGAATATGCGTCAGTAAGCGATAATCATAAACAGAGGCTAGTTTCTAATGCTATGGTATGGAAAGACAACTAATTCGAGCCCATTCTTCCACAGCTACGTATAAGCAAAGCGCATCGTTGGACCTTGGAGCTGGTTTCTATGAACAATACAGTGACACTATGCATACGAAACTTTTAGCAGTTAGGCACGATAATAAAACTGAAAGGCAGGTCATCTTTACTAACTAAGCTGTGCCCGGGCTCGAATTGGGCATCAACACATTAAACGCTAGAACATTCACAGAACAATGACCAATCGTCCAACTCTCGAGGTTTCATGCACGACCGTTCCGACATTTCCACTCAATACGCCACTCCTACTAAGCATTCTCTGACAGTAACTAACATCGAACGGTGGTTGCAAACTCCGCATCATCTTTCGCATGTATGTCCCAAACAAGGCATCGGGCAACGGAAGCTTCGATATAAGGAACATCATTACACGAGCATGACTTCTTCGACAGCCTGGACGATGCTCGCAGCGTTGATGCCGAACATTTCGAGGAGCTCGTCGCATTTGCCCGAGCGAGGCACGGCTCTCACTGCCAGGTGCTTCACGACGATGTCGCGCTCGCCGCTCACGGCTGACTTCACAGCGTCACCCAAACCACCTAAGATAAACAATTGTATTACAGGTAATGGCAACACAATTTGAGAAAAATACTGCTTCGCCAACATTTAATCTTGTCAAATATGAAGGTAGTAAGTTAGATCTCGGTAGAGTAGCTCGATTTTAGTGTCCCAAGTCCTAACCAAATCAATATGCGGCAGGTATCTCAAAATTGTTCTGAAACCATGGTCAATTTTCATTCTGAGACTAATTTCCTGGACAGTTCAATAACGAAATTAAATTTTCAATCCAATGTGTGGCTAATGGAAAATGATTGGGCGAAAAATTTTGCTAAAACCAATCTTACAGGTGTGCACACTATTTGACGACCAAGTTTAGTTATTTGTTGCTTAGCTTTAATTTTGGGGTTATAATGTTGACAAATAGAATTGAAAATCCAGAATTCGATTAGAATTGTTATCCGTTTGCGGTAGGTGTGGCTTTTAGGGTCTAAATTTCGTGATTTATACAATTTGACAATTTGACGTTATGTTCAATTCTCGATCAAATAAAATTAAATTGTGAATCACATCTTCATGTAATTACTTCAATATTTTTTTTCGAGAATTGTGATGGCCTATCTTAAATAAGCATATTTATACAAATGCTACAATGAAACTATGATCTCCCGAAATTTATGCACCGTTCATAAAACTAAGGCTACGAAACGAACATTCAACTATATGCGAGTCAGGGCCAGAACGTTGTCGAGAATCATATACTTGACCCTGCAGTGTAATACACATGTAATCCGACCGTACGAAAATCGACCGCAACGAAACCGACCGCAACCACAACTAATCTAATCTGGTCTGTTTTTAGCACGCAACCACTGTAAGGTTGAATGGATCATTTACTAACCTTCAGGATAATGGTCCTCCACAACCACTATACGACCACCGCACTGCTTCGCGTGCTCCCGGACGGCATCCTCATCCAGAGGCTTGATGGTGAAGGGATCCATGATGCGCACGGGCGAGCCTTTCTGTGCGAGAATCTCAGCAGCCTTGCGGGCTTCCTCGAGCGTGATGCCTGCACCAATAACCAGCGCTACGTCATCGGCACTTTGCAGAATGATGTTCGCCTTGCCCACCTGTGGCAAATAAAAAGGTACTAAATGAGGCTTGAAAAATTCGTGTTCTATCGTTTTGGAGGAGCAGTTTTTATTGTGTCGTGTACCATTATTGCTATGTAAATATGGACGAGATGTCATATCAGCGTTTAAGCTTGGAGTGTAGCACTATCTGCGGTAAGTATCGGGGCCTAGTCCAATGACCCGATTTTGTCAATACAGCCTAGAAAGCATTATGGTTTAGCTGAACAATATTTGTATTGTTGAAAGCATGGATGTAAAAAACATGAACATAGGCAAAAGAGGAATGATTAAGAAAAGAATCCAGTTGACGGAATATGTGCTCGCAAGTTGGGATCAAAAGTTACCAAATGTTACTAAATCAAATTGCCAGTAAACTGCCTCCAGCAGAGCTAGAGGTCAACATGTTAAAAATTTGTTCGTAATCCTAAACTTGGAAAATCAAAAGAAAGTTCTATCTAACGTAACGTCTGCCGCTCAACATTCAAGTGGTAATAGTGGTTTTAACGTAGGTACATTTCGAATCTCAACTTAAATTCTTATCAATCGGTCAACTGCACGGAAACCGAGCCAAGAACCGGAAAATACGTTCGTATTTACCAATTCAGATCGGCAAGAACCAAAAGCTCAGAAAACTGAGTCAAGAACCAAAAAATAAGTTCGCAATTATTTCCGCGAAACTGACCGCGAATTTCTTGTCGTTAGGGTAGACGACCGAGGTGGCAGGGCGCGAGGTGCGCACAAAGCAGATGCCTTTAGTGTTGGCGGCGAGCTCGATGGCGCGCTCGGTGGAGACTGCGTCAGAAGGGTAGAAGACTGTCGCCGTGGGGATGGCACGGAACATCGCTATGTCCTCCAAGGCCATCTGAGATGGACCATCTTCTCCAATACTAATGCCGGCGTGAGACCCAACGCAGTTTATGTTCGTCTGTAAAATAGAAACATTTAGCAATAAAGGAATCTCCAGGAGGCAGGTGATGGGATTGTTTTTTCATAGCTATAATGACAAGCATACAACTCAATTAGAAAAATAAATACTGGGAAATAACTATCGCAGAGTGGAATGACGTAAAATTACTAAACTCGGCAGCAAGAAGTGATTCAGACATTCTGTTCTCAAACTCAGTATTGTTTTATACGGTAATACTAGCTCCAAATATTTTTTAAAAACTTCCCGTTACCTAACGAGTTAAGAATTATTGACGGTAACAAAGAATTTGAATACTGACGTAGCTTTAGAACGCCATTGCACTTTGTTGTGACGTGCTACATATCTTAACTGCCATGGGACGTTAGTGATAGCTTTTTCCGTCAGCGAACCGAGGCAGCAAAGTTGAATTTGCAAGAACTAACGCTCCACTTTCAGATTCAGAAGCTATCGATTATGAGGTGGCTCATATTTTTGCTCGCCCATCTGACTTAGGGATAAAAAAATATTCTAAGCAAAAGTAGCCGTTGCATTGTTTTAACGAAAATTTAAACTAGTTTTCATAGCAAAAGGATTTGCTGCAAAGCAGTTCCAGATAAAACTAATTAGTTCCGTCAAAAATTCAACTGAAATATCAAGTTGCATTTACAATTGAATCAATGATTTATTAAAATCTATATTTTAATATATATTTTTATATTTATATAACAATTTATATGTTATCTTGCGACGGTCTAACGAATCTTGCGCGACGGTCTAACGAATCTTGCGCGACGGTCTAACGAATCTTGCGCGACGGTCTAACGAATCTTGCGGGACGGTCTAACGAATCTTGCGCGACGGTCTAACGAATCTTGCGCGACGGTCTAACGAATCTTGCGCGACGGTCTAACGAATCTTGCGCGACGGTCTAACGAATCTTGCGCGACGTGTCTAACGAATCTTGCAATGGTCTAACGAATCTTGCAATGGTCTAACGAATCTTGCAATGGTCTAACGAATCTTGCAATGGTCTAACGAATCTTGTGCCAACTAAACTACATTTTGGAGTTGAAATGCATCAGTGAACGTCAACTTTTTAGCGCCCGACCTGCGAGATGGCCCCCATCCTGAGCTGGTCGAAGGCGCGGGTGAAGAAGGCGGCGAAGGTGGAGCAGAAAACCACGGCTCTGTCACGACACGCGACGCCGATGCTCACACCCACCAGGTTCTGCTCCGCGATGAAGCACTCAATGTATCTGTAAAATCATGGATATAAGTTTAAAATTAACTTTAATTTCATTTCAAGTTTACGGCTTCACGTATACAGTTGAATAGACTGGCTAATAAGAGAACTTATTTGGCATAATTTATCATCAAGTAATCTCTCGAAATTTTGGCTTGAATTGATAGTTCATATGGCGGCGGTCGTACCAAGCCATAGATCAACAAAATTGTTAAATTGGGAAGTCAATACCAAAATGATTAAATCTTGCTGAGGTTTCATAAAGGTTGACAGAAATAAAATATCTAAAGCATGGAATATAAGTTAGCTGTGCTCATATCCTGACCTGTCTTTGTCCGTCTTGAGCATGGCATTAGAGAAGGTGGAGTTCTTGGTGTCACCGTCGAGAGCGATGACACGCGGACAAGACTCGGCGATCTTGGACAGTGCCGTGCCGTACGCTGCACGTGTGGCTACCTTCTGGCCTAGGATTAAAAATGGCGCTGACCATTAATGGCAGTCATACTCAGGGCGTTTAGGCTCATGCCTATGTTGAGAAAACTATAAATTTATTAGTATCAAGAGATCGTCAGAATTTTTGCTAAGTTAGTAATCAAACGTTTCGTAGAGTTTTTAGGAAACAAGTTGAATGAAAAGATAAATTCACTTTGTGAATCTCATTGCGATAGCTATAGGGAGATGTATCTGCCTAGATAATCACTAGTGCGATTACGAACCAAACTAGTTTACTAAAATTATGCGGTTGGTTCTATACTATAGAACAATTCACACAGGTTAGTGACATTAGAACCTCAAATGATGCGTTGAACAGTTGAGCTATGATCCAGCCAACGGTATAATGAAAGAAAATGCGAGTAGTTTACAATAAAAGGGGGGATTCTTATCAGAAAAAAAAAACATTTACCAAAGGCACCAACAATAGTCAATTGAGATCAATGACCCGTAAAAATCATCTTAACTTTTAATACAAAGAAAGAGAGCTAATCGGCTGGTGATAAAGATCTTATCAACAAAATGCACCAGTAGAGCCTCCAACTTCGAGAGAACACGAAAAATAAGTGAAGCATCAAAACTTCATACTCTCCAACAAATATGGCATGAAAATTATCGTGCATAGTAGCTCGTGCGAAGTGCCTACCAATGATCTTCAAGAAACAACGTCACCGTACCAATCTCATAACTAGGAGGGCGGCTGAGGGTGACGTTGGAGATATCGACTTCGGGAGCGTCATCGACGGGCTTTTGGATCTTGAGAGTGTGAGGGCCGTTGTTCTTGATGCGGGCCTCCAACGCAGTGATCACTTCTTCGCTCTTGGCGCCCAAGGGCTTGCCGTGCCAATCGTCCAGGTCCTCGATACCTGGGAAGCCGCGGCCTTTGTACGTCTTCGCCAAGATCGCAGTAGGCTTGTCGGAGACGAGCACCTCGTGGAAGGCCTGCATGTTTACAATAACCATTAATCTTCAGACGAAGGTCATTTTAAGCCAACAAGTAAATAGAAACATTTAAACCTTCGTTGTAACAGGAACAGATTATTTTTGAAACATTTTAACACATACTGCAAGTGTATTCCTCGGAAGTGGAGGTTATATCATAGCTAGACTGCACCACTAATCACAGCAACACTGCACCACATGTCACAGCAACACTGCACCACATGTCACAGCAACACTGCACCACAAGTCACAGCAACACTGCACTAGGTGCAATATAGCACCTGTCACACACCTTGCACAAAGCCTCCACGTCGTGGCCATCGACGACCAAGGCGTTGAAACCATAGCTCTCGAGGCGCGCCTTGTACACGTCCATTTGGTGCTGGAATGCAGTGGGCTCCGACTGCCCCAAGCGATTGATATCAAAAATGGCACACAAGTTATTCAGCTTTTTGATGCCAGCGAAACTTAGCGCTTCCCAAATGGAACCTTCAGCGCTCTCACCATCACCGATCAAACAGTACGTTCTGAAAAGTATTAAGCATTAAAGTTCAAGGTTTTTAGCTCATGAAATGTATGGACCCATATTGCAGTACAGCTGGGGTTAATTTTTTTATTGATATTAGTAGCTTTGCTTGACAAGGAGCGGAATCTATCTTATGGTCTTTTCTACATAAATTAGATTCAAGATACAAAGAAATATGACCAGTTACCTTCCAACTATCGAATGTCCAAACACTACGCCTCACTTGTAGCTGGATTTGTCGTAGTATTTTCCCACGTAAGCCATGCCTGCCGCGACGGACAGTCCTTGTCCCAGAGACCCCGTGGCCACATCGATGAAGTTGAGGCGAGGGGTCGGGTGGCCTTCCAGGTCGTTGTCGATCTTACGCAAGTTCAGCAGCTCGGATGTATCGAACAGACCCGCCTCCGCCCAAGCTAAACGAGTCGGGGGCAAAGCATTATTCAAATTGTTGATATCATTCCTTGGAAGCATACGACAAAAGTACATACATTTTAAATAGCTCCTTGGTATTTGTTCTATAACGAAGCTGCAATTGCAATATGCGTGCAATACTATTCAAGGAATTATGACAGCAAGATCTACGATTGTAACACATGAATAAAATTTCGTTGGCCATTTTACGCCATTTTAACATCATACTATTTTAAGGAGATTCATAACAAAATTCTTTGAAACGACGTTCGGTCGAAATTGGAATTTCATATCAGATTCCCAACGGGACGTATGACTTCAAGTGCCTCTGAACACATGTTGAGTCGTAAACAGGAAAAATAGCTGATCAATAATCTGCTTGACATGACAGAAGGTAAGCGTCATAGCTGCGTCTAGAGTTTCTCAGATGCTACTTCATCACCAAGTTCTGTTTTTCAACAAGAATTCTAGAAAATATGTGTCGCATGATATCAGACCAGCGTAAAGGATGGGCGCCGCGTGTCCCTTGGAGAGAATGAAGCGGTCGGCGTTGGCGGCACGCGGCTCCTTGACGCTGTAGCGCATCGTGTGGAAGAAGAGCACGCTCATCAGCTCTGCCATCGAGGCGCATGATGTCGGATGACTGAAAAATACACAAATATAGTTATATGTAACGAGTGAAATTAATGAGCTAGGGAAGAGCGAATCGTAACCTTGATGTCGCGTACATGCTTCAACTGTTATTTTCACTACCGTTAGTGATCGAAAAATTATATGTTTAAAACAACTTAGTCGGATGAGAGTACAATACCAGTCAGAATAAGGTTGTCTTATTGATCTACCACATCTATTGTCCGCCACCAGCCACAGTTATAAGCCAGATCAAGAGCGACATCAAAAATGATGCGACACTACGGTATTAATTCTTTACCTCACAATGAGCTGGATGTCAATGACACCGAAAGAAGCAATGGAAGTCTTGCAACGATGTTACCACAGCGCATTAGTCGGCTAGCAAGGCAACAATGACTGCAGTTGCTGAGCGCGATACGGTAGTCGGTTACGACACGGTATCATTTGGAGCTAGACTATAAAATCACTGGCATTTGCGAGCGACCAACCTATCGTACCATTAAATCGCTGCCATTTGTGAGCGATCAACCTATCGTTCCCGATACAGAAGTAGAGATCTCAATAAAAAATGAATTGATAATGTTTCAATTTCCGATATATATGGCGCTGTTTTCACTAAAATCCCTCTTAAAAAGTAACTCATCGTTGTAATTTCATGTCAAACAAAACAGAAAAATATTGACGTATGTGAGGTCCAACTTGATGATCAAGAAGGAAGAAGATACAAGAAGAGCGGCACAAGCATTGTTAAGGTAACCCACACCTGCCGGCTGACGCGCAGGTACAAACACCTGCTACTAACCAAACAAGTTTTGCCAGATTAGCCTTGTTGGCCAAATTAGATGAAAAGAGGCCCAATGCAGTGGGCCTTTTAATATTGCGTTGGCCGGGAAGAATATATGAAAGCTCAATTTATTGTATTTTTCGACGATTAAAAAAACGAAAAAAACTACACCCAAAGTCAGAGCTGCTGTCAGAGCGCATCACTCGCTGTGCTTTGTAAATGCAACACATATGATCAAGTTAAGAAAATTGATCAGAAAATATTAAGCCAAGGAATATATTTCCTATTCAAAATGAATGTTAATCCCGCTACATTCATAGAATGAATGAAGGGAATCATTTGATATGAATTAACTTAAGCGAGGATACCTAAAACTACGATGAATTTCATTAATTAAGGATCGACGTCTTTATGACTTTTGCACCGGGACCGATGATCAGACGCATGGAGCAGTACAACCAAATACCAATCGGACCGTGTGCCAACAATAAACTAAACTGAGAGAGACTGAGAACATAGTAAAGATTTCTTTGCAAAATTTTAATAAACTAACTCCTGATTTGAACTTGAATCTTTCTCTGGTAAATCGAACACGCACTAACCACGGCCGACGTTTAAGCCTAACATTCTGTTCACTCTGTTGAGTTAGTAACTCCTGCTGCCAGGCCTACAATGGTCACCCGTTAGGCCGTTACTAGCATACGCAGGTACCTCCAGATGACCCTTTAGAAAATACAAGCGACATATTTGCCATACGATTTCAAAAACATTCGGAAATTTATCATCAAGGTGACGATAAATTTATCTACGGGCACGTTTGGATAAATAGTGCGAAATCACGCCAACCCCAAAAGCTGGCTGCATTTCGCCCGCCGCAGCGCCGCCCAGCCTGTAAGCTGAAAGGTGAAATTATGGCTCATATACTCAGGAATGATCCAGTCTAGAAAATAGACCAGTTCCAAAATCAGTTACATTTTAAAGAAAATAATTGTATAGGATTTGTACCCCCAATATTGTCATAGCACTTTTCATTACCCGACCTCAATTCCACCAGCAGTAAGGCTGTTGCCGAACTTACGTCTGCTTTCGTATTCTAGCGGGCGATTGTGACAGAAAGGCAATCAGAGCATTTCAGAGGAGAGTTAACAAGTCGATAGAAAAGGTGTATGATGCATTATAATAATAATTCTGATATACAATATGAGTGAAGAAAATGGTGACCTTCATATTCGTCAAGGTTAAAGTAATTTCATGAAAGTCAAGGAGAGAAACCAGCAACAAGACCGTCACGTTCAAGCATAAGTGCATAACGATTAATAAATACCATGAACAACGTACCCCGAGTTGGAAGCATTTGTAGCTTTGATGGACCATATCCTCAACTTATTAGCCATATCTTCCAGTTCTTCACGATTGCACGCCATTTTAGATCGTTCAAATAAGGAAAGACACCGGCAAACACTTATCGATCAGGCAGATAGAGAGCAACACGTACTGACTCTACGAAACGTGAAATGCAACTAGCGCGCGCCGCGCAGCGCAGACGTGACGGTGCCGCAGCCGCTGGCTCATATGCGCAGCCATTGCGCAGCCTTCTCAGGTTGGAACAGCTGATGGAAAACACTTTGTCTTGACTTCCTAACAAATTGACAAATTTAGTCCTTATATCTAACTAGAAAAGATAACAGAAATAAAAGAAATTGGAATATTTTAAAAGGTAATAAAAAACAATGTGATAATATATTTTTATAAAATTTAAATAACGCCCCTAGCACAAAAATGTTACCTAAGTACGTGGCAAACGACCATATTAAATAAAGAAAACAATTTTACAGGGTAAAATCTTGTCCTTAATTATTACATTATGTGTGTAAAAATAGTTGCCTCTAATTAAGAAGGGCATTTGCAGAATTTGTAGTTATGTATAAAAATTGAGCAGTTGTAAAGGCATTGCGTTGGCGCTACTGATTGGTATTTGGTAAGAAGATTGGTAAGAAGAGTGCAAGATTGGTAAGAAGAACGCTTCAAGCTTTAAAATAAAAATTTTAGTAACGAATAACAACAGACGTCCTCCGTTCAATAGGTTAGTCACACTAGAATGGTAGGTCGGAGTCAGAAACTCAAGAACTGCGGTCAGCTAGTGGTTTTTGTGCGAGCCGCAAGCAGTCCCTAAGCCGAATTCCGTAAGTAAAAATGCAATAAATACTATCTGTTAACCCACATTAGCTTCTTAAATCAGTGAACAACTCACTAGGCCTTGAATAATAACTAAGGTGCTTTCGGTGTTTCATGCATAAAGATACGGATAGATTTGACAAAAAATTGAATTCTCAATAACGCTGGATAAGAATATGATGATGCCGTTTAGATCGTGTCTTCATTACAAACAAAAAATTTCCGTAAAGAGTTTTCGGGAATGAGTAAAAACCGGTTACTGTTTGAAACCACGATGTTGTTTAATGTATTTCTCCCCTGAAATGTAGAAAAAATTGTAGATAGATGGTATTAAAAATTATTGCTATCGAAGTGATGTGCAACTCCAAGCGAAAGCACGTATATCTGCAATTGGAGCATTGAAGAACAAAGTTTGAGGAGACGTCAAGCTGCTTCACTCCATTCGTTCTGCAGTGCTAACATAAATATAACCACAACTACGATCGAGCACATTTGTCGTTGGCGATGCTTGCACTGCCATTGAACTTATAGCCAATATGTTATAGACACATATGTGGTTGACGCCGGTTGCATTAAAATTCGTTCAGTGTGTAGCATACGCAGATACGCGCTATCTTCTCCAACAAGATAAGCATGGTGATGCCACACAGGCGTATCATGAAGTGAGAAGTATACGGTTATGACTTATGAGTATTATTGGAAACGACCCAATAAAATCGACGAAACTATTATTTGGAAAAGACTTCATACAATCGTAGATTACGGAAGCTGTTATTATAGAAAGGAATTTAATGCAATCGGCGATCGAGAAAGCTATTACCGGTATTAGTAAAGTGTTAATGAGCTAATTGTGTCTTTTAATTCCGCCTCACTGCTTGGAGTAAGTTCATTTATACACACACACAAAAAACGTGAAGCTGGGCAATTAGACAGTCTGGATAGACAGAATTTTAGGTTAGGTGTCTCTTTATTTTACTGCCATATCACTGGGAATTTGTGTTGTTCGTTCAGGATCAGGAAGAAAATAGAAATACATGCAGCCATAAGCATCAAAAATATATGTGATACGCATTCCATGAAAACTTTATTCTAGAAGCTTCAATAATTTTTTATATCGTCAACCCTGAGGCGTGAATTACTACACTCTACAGCAGTACAGGAACGAACTACAGGCTGGTGAAGTTCGAGCGTAAAAAATTAAGTAAAACATTATTAAACAAATTGCGGCCGCTTCAGGAGGCGCTGTGACGTGTGCCACCCATCGTCGTGTAGCTTTTAATGTGATGAAGCTTTAGCAAAAAACTTGAAACAGATACGATGCTTCATTCAGAAGTTATGTCGAAATTACGATGAGGAGAAAAAACGTAAAGTTGGAAGAACATGTTCAGAACTTCAGAAATAACGTACACAATCTCGGAATACATAATATAAATATAAACTGTGCATCAGTAACAACGCACAGCAAACGCATTTGTGATGATTTGGCATCTCAACGATAATGAACTAACACATCCCTACTCTTTTCGGTTTGCAAAACAAGTTCCCATGTCTTCACGTAACTTATACAAATTGTTAAACTTAAAGTAAAATAATTCAACTAAATAAAACTTTCAAATTGAGAAGTGAGAACGCCAGACACGTTAAATAGCTACACCCACTGTACCCACAGTACAAGCTGCGCAAATTCTTATTGAATTAAAGCTAAAATTAACATACTTTATACGGGGCCAAGCAGCCAAAGAAAGACGCTTCATAACCAACGATAACGGGACTATAGTCAAATTTTGTGTTCAGATGAGTATATTAAAGATGTTGCTCAACGCTAAGCGGGATAAAAATAGCAATGATAATACATCAATAGAAATATCATAGTACAATAGAATAAATTGTTATTTCCTTTATTCATATTTTATTTCAAGTAGACATGAAAGCTTCCACGTACGCCTTGGCACAACGTTTGACAGCTCAGAGTTAAACACAATGCAAATCTGCATCATTGCAGCGTCCGCATGGAGCTCTCAGTCTCATGACATGACTCAAATCTCAATCATAATATCAACGTTATAATTATCGTATGACAAAAAATCAACTGGATATGTCAGTGAGATTTTCAAGACATTTCCCAATTCCCAGGTATTTCGTTACCCCGATCACGATATTTAATCTAAAAACTTTTATTTATCGAGTGATTCTAGTCCCAGCATACTATACTGAGTATACGGTATACAGAGTAACAGAGACAGAGAGGTTCTCTATCACTATCAACAACTAATCAAGCGGCTCAACCAACATCCTCACCCCGAATTGCTGGCTGCGGTGCTCGTAACCGAATGTATTCTGAGCTTATTTGCCATGTCCTTAAGCTCCTGTAGAGTGCCATTGCTGGGTTTGTGATATGAAGTCATAATTTGATATGTTTTAGCAAAATTTCTAAACAGAACGACAAGCTGTCACCCACACTGTCCTTCACCGCAGCACTGGAGCAGTTGCTGACCGCGAGAGATTAGGTATAGTGCCTGCCAGACCCCCGGGTACCGGCTATCAATGGATAAAAAAACGTACGACAACTGGTCCACATAATGAGAAATTTCCGTTACATTTAGCCATGCAATTTTATTTTTAAAGCAAAAATTGCTGTGTGCCGTTATATGCAACACGCTTCAACCAATATACACTGCCTATTGAACGCCCTATGTTTTTTTTTACTAAATCAACCAACGTGGATCTGCCATCAGAACTAAAGAATTTTTCTCTCATGTCTAAAATCCCTTACAAGCATTCTTGGATTCTAGAATTTTGATTGATTTATCCAAAAGTTATTCAATTCCATAGTGATTGCATCTGAATTCATCAAAGCATCGAAGAAAAATGTATACATTTGCACGCTCATATCGTGCACTGTTCGATGACCTTGAATGACATATGCACCGGCATCCTCTCATCGTGATGGTCCAGTTGCCCGGGTAAATTCGAATGTTGATGGGAACGTGTAAGTGAGGTCAAACTTGTCCCAAATTGCTCTCAGAATTTCTAGAACTGTTTATTTTCCTATGAAAGTGTGTTTTAGAGTGTGAGCAGATTGAAGGGGGTAAATCGAGCATTTACGAGCAATTTCAATTTTGGGTATTGAGAACAACGGGAAAAGTTACAAATTACCCGTTCGCAACTTAGTTATACGTTGACGAACATAGCTTAAAATATTGATGCTGAACTGATTCATCTAACAAAATTATAAAACGCCAAATCAATATATCATTCAAGATAATCAATGGTTAATTACCTGATTCAAACATGATTGAATCCACAAAGCTGAAATTGTCACAGTTACTTCACAGGTGTTTGGAACAAATTGAGGTCTTAACGCAGAAATATCGAAGATATGAGTGCGAAGTTCTAATTTCAACGTTACGGATATGGCAATAATCCGCATTTACGTTGTGCTCACTTGCACCACCGCTACGCTGCAGGTTTCAGCTCATCTCGGCATTTATGCAGTTCTTCCATTTAAAAATTTGTCACCAACATAGCCCCACGTAAATTAAATTGAGGGATCAGAGTCGTCACAAGATAAAATTTTAATTCAGATGACAATGGTGCTGAATGGAGGATAAGCAATAGTGTTGGGTGGACAATTTACACCACATGAACCAGGCGGAAAAGAAGCTTGGTTGATATAGCCGCCAGGGTGACCAAGTCGTGCGTACTTCGAGTTGTGGCTGGTTGATGTTGGTGTCAGGTCATTGGGGGAGGCTGAACGGCATCAGTCGAATCGATGGGTAGTGATGGACGGATATCACAATAATTTTTATTGAATGTAAATGAATAAACAAAGATATAGGTATCAATACTTAACTTATCAACCAAAATGTGGTGAAATTTCTGGAGGAATAAGGCAAGGCTTTTCGAAGGAGTGCAGACGACTGACCGTAGAATCACAAAAGATTGACGCTTGACGGTAGAATCCACAGACGACTGACTATTTAATCCGTGGACGACTGGCAATACTAGGTAGTTTCATATGTATTGTGAGGAAGACAGAATGCTGAGGTAGTCACAATAGTCTTGCTGTTTACTCGGGTGTATAGATGCTTTACACTGGGTTAGTATTCACTCCGAGTACTCGGTGCGAGTCCAGTTTTGCCGGCTGAGAGCCTATACACGAGGAGAGTATCTGGTTAGATGTGCTTATACACGGGGCTTGTATTCGCTCCGTGTACTCTGTGCGAGTCCAGTTTTGCCGGCTGATAGCCTATACCGTACACGAGGAGAGTCTTTGGTTAACAGGGCGCAGGGCCCACAAGCGCCGGCCGCCGCAGGTCGCACTCAGTAGACTGTAGACAGCTGTCTGTGGTCTAGCGAGGTTGTATGTATTCGTTGGTCCTTCGCTGAGTCAACTAACGCCACATTTATTTGGACTCACTCTCTAGTAGAGAGGCTAATTGATCTTTGTAGAGACCATGAATGCTTGTAGAGAGTTCAGTCAAAGAAGTATAAAAGTCGAAATGCAAAAGAACAAGCTCTGGTGAAAATAGTAGAAATTTTAAGAAACTTTCGTCGATTTCGTGCACAAGTCACCATTGACGAGGTTCGCAAGAAAATTCATATGTTGCGTTCGCAATTCCATCGTGATTAATGAATTTCATTGCAAATGAATTCCATTGCATATGAATTCCATCTCAATTCCATCATACTGCTTTTGGGTTAGTGGCATTATTTTTTTAGCAGACTGTCAAACAAGTTCACTGGCAATATAATTTATTTATATAATATAAATTATAAATTTATTTATAATTATGATTTATAAATTATAAATTTATTTATACAATATTATTTGTAATATATTCCACTGGTCTGAAATAATTTTGAAAGTCTGATGCATTCGCAACTGATGATTCTTGGAAAATGTAATTGTGTGAGCCCTCTTCTTTGCAACCAATTTTTCACCCAAATACGGCGACGCCTACATCTTTTCTTAACAGCAGCACAGCCGCGAACAATGGCCCAGAGCTCAAATTCGGATACATCCATCCTCACTGACGTCTAAAAAACACAAGTCTCTAACCGCTACTGGAACTTTCCGGTTTTACCGGAAAACTTCGGTTCGTAATGCGATCCTGTCGGGCGGTGATACGGTTACATAACATAACATAGTGATGTCGGCTCTGAAGTGTAGGCCTGATGTGGCCTGTCGCCGATTCTTTTCCATTTCGTGCCTTGTTCATAGATCTAAACTCGTGTCATTTGACCGGATCTTTTCATGACTGGCGATAGTTTGAAG